>NW_007726809.1:8457-41014 GCF_000696425.1 Galeopterus variegatus
CCTAAAACTTATAGTTATTTTAGTTATGTTTAACTTTATACACAGAGTAGCATTGGGTATGTAATTTCAGACATTTTATAACTTAATATTACATTGCTAAAACACTGTTGTCTGTCACTGTAGTTTATTTATACAGCAATGTTTAATATTGTCTATATTTCACAGTTTAGACATTCACTCCCCTGGTGATGTGAATTTGGGTTACTTTATGACATTTCTAGCCCAAGCAGCACTATTCTTGTTTAAGTCTCCCTCATACTTGCTCTCTTTTTACAAAATTTCAACTTTGTTTTTTCCGTTTCTTAGGGATACAGGTTCTAGAATTGGTCTGAAATTTGATGCAGTGAGCAGTATCCAGCTAGTTGCCCCAGGTCTCCCATCTCCCCATGTCACGCACCTGACATATAGTGGGTGGCTGCCTCCAATGGGCTCCCAAAGCTGCCAGTAATGTCCACCTACCACCTGTAAACCCACAAACCTTTACTGCAGAGCCCGTTCTACCATCCCCATATCTGCCCTGAACACCTACCACATCTATCTTTGGAGCGTAGCATCCAGAAACTTTGCTTTGGGGCTGAAGGTAGTGGGGGCGGAAGAGAAGTTTTTGCTTCTTCTGGATTGAACAAGAGAAAGCAGATCTGTGGCTAGTGAGAACAGCTTCCATACATATCTGTTAGGAAACTGCAAAGCCGTTTTTCTAGTAAAATGATGTAGTCATTATTCTAGTTGCTCTTTAGTTCGTAAGTACTGTTAAAACTATAAATCAGTTATATTATTTCCTAGGAAATGCACTCTGAATCCAAAACAGCTTATTCACAAATGACCTTTGGGACATAACCAGTTTACAAGTTAGGGACTCTGGATAATGCATCCAAGATATAAATGCAGATCATTTTTCATTATCTACTGCTATGGATCATCTGCTTCACTGATCCTCTTCATTAGCACAGATAATGGAGACCTAACTGAATGATTCCTTTCAGGCATATCCATTACTTTTGTTCTGTACTGGACAAGTTTCCTTGGACCTTTAGCATTATTTCCTGAATGATGTTTTAGCTTCTTGTTTTTGAATTGAAAAAACTCCTAACGTAACCAGTAACCTCCATAATATGCCAATAATCAGACAAGCTGGATAAACTTTGCATCCTTTATTGAGCAAATATTTACTAAAAACCAAGTCAGTGTGTATAATGGGATGTCAGGGACTGTAAGGTACATAGAAATAGAGCATGTTTTAAATGCATGTATTGAAAACCTATTATAAACAGCACACTCTTCTAAGTGTTATGGATACCTACAATGATGGTTCATGCACTAATGGAGATGATATTCAAGTGGGAGAAGATGACAATAAATATTTTAGAGAGTAAAATGTGCATATATTATATAAATCTGAGCATGCAATAGGGAAGTTTTGTAATTCATAAGGAGAGATTATTTTATGTATGGTAATCAGGGAAGTCTTTTGCAAGAAAGTGGTATTTGAAATGAGATCTGAATAGTAAGATGGTGTCAACCATGGGCAGAATGGGGTAAAAGTGCTCCAGACAGAGAAGAACAAGTATGAAGGCCATGAATCAGAAACAGATCTGGTGTGCTCAAAGAACAAAAAGAGGCCAGCCAGGGTTTTAAATATAGGAAATATAGGAACTCTTTATTTTTTCTTTTTTTAATGCCATGTTTAACAGTTGGTGAAGCGTATAATAGGCTAATAAAATATCTGAATAAGAAAAATAAAGGAACAGTGGGCAAGACAAACATCAGACAAGAGCAAGCGAGGTGTGCATACAGAAAAAGGTAGACTATGTAGATAAGAAGGCTCATCCCCATCTTTAAAGATAACATTTATTACTTATTTTTATTGCTAAGACAGCAGTAGCATTTACTGAACTTCTACCATGTGTCAAGCACTTTTGAAAGAGTTAAAAGTAACTCATTTAATTCTCAAAGCTTCCTTCCCTAAGGGGAGATTTTATAAAAGTATATCTTTTAATATATGAGGGAATGTTGGCACAGAGAGGTTCAGGAACTTGTCCAAGGTCACATAGACAGTGCGAGATGACACTGGGATACAACTGCACGCAGGCTGACTCATCACTATAGCTCATAATCCTGAATTTGAGAGCTGTGGTTGATTGCAGAAATGGCCACGCATTGTTCACATCTCTGTATAAATACTTTTTGCAGTGTGACGTGGAGCTGCTTCCATCAAGAGATGGAGGCTATTTCTTCGCCTCATGAACCTGGGTTTGACCCTGTGACTGATTTTGGCCAATGAGACATTATCAAGCATGACACAAAAAGAGGCTGGGGATAGTGCTTGTACATTGGGAATTGCTTCTTTTGCTGCACGTAAGTACTCTGTGACGATCGCCATGTGAACAAGCCTAGACTAGCCTGCTAGATGAGGAGTGAGACGTACCCACTTAACTCCAATATCACTGGTGACTGCCACCGCACCACCAGACGGATCAGCAATGGAAAAGCTTTTTCTATTTTCTGTTGCTGGCTGATCACAAATGTAAGAGTAAACCCAGCCAATTCTGCATGGAGCACAGTTGAGTCATCCCAATTCAGCTGAGCTCAAACTGCTGACCCAAAGAATTATAAGCAAAGAGTTATCATATCAAACCACTAAGTTTTGGAATAGTTTGTTATGTGACAAAAATTAACTGACATACAGGCCAAAGTAAAAATGACTGCTTTGGGTTATTTGAAGTCATTGATCAGTCACTCTCCTTTTCCCATTATATATGAAGATGCTTTTATTCTATCCTCAAGTAAAATAAATAGAGGGACATAATCAATGTGTGTTTTGCTTATGATTGTTTATGGAGCTAATGACTTAATTTGTCTTAAGAAACTTACATCCTTAAGACAATGACACTCAATGAAGCACAGAGTTAGTGAAAGTATATTTCTAGCCCACCCCATCTGCCATTTTTTCCTGGTATCTAATTTCAATACAAAATCAAATAGCACAATGAGAATTCTGATAGTGAATAACACAATGGGTGTCAGCATTAAAGCTTGAATAATTTCTTAGATGCTATTGCGGTGTACTTTGTATGTAAAGTTCATTATGGACATCTTTTGACCAAGAAAAATATGACATTAATAATGTCCAAGAAAAGATGTTAGCCAGTAAAGATAGATCAGTCTCCTCTGACAGAAAAATAAAAGAAGACATATCTAATATGTTTTTCATAGCATGAAGTAAGCAAGTTCTTTCCAATAGGGTCAGCAAAATCAGATACTGCATTCTACAGAAGACTCGCTTATCTTTTCCAATCTACCAACCCCTGTTTGGTCTGCTGGGAGATACACTAATATTTACTCACAGATTTTAAGACTACGGAGTTAACACTCATGAAAACTGATATCGATCAATATTCATTAGAACGAAGTTCAAATTTATTAGCATGGCACATCTCCTGATTTCACAATTCTCACATGATTAGGTGGCATATGCTCAAGATTCAGAAAAAGATGACAATCACTGTGGTTTTGTATTTCCAGCAGGAATTGTAAATAACAATGAGGACAAGATAGGACAAGTGGGTTCCAAAGGAGTCAATGTCATACAATGTGAGAAAACATTACTGTGAAGCTAACGAGGAACATTTTTCAGACACCCCTCGTGTCACAAAAAAGCACAAGAGTAAAGAAAGAGTATTGTACCCAATTGACGCGGAACTGAGAAATTAAATTACCTCAAGGTAGTCACACTTCCTAACCACTTTCCAACAGCTCTTTGTAGAGGATTAGTTTAGCCTGCACCATTTACAACTGAACTTGAGCAGCGAATGAGAGTCAAGAAGACTTTGTCTTTATTAATATGGAACACAGTGTTGCAGCATTTTTATTAATAATCATGCACATGCATCTGATTTTTTTTTGAGAATACTCACTTATGCTAAAGTTGATTGCTTAAACTTTATTCTATTCAGTCACAAAGACCTGAGTATATATTGTCTCAATTTTTGCTATGAATGTGCATTATGTCTCCTTTAGTAAATATTTTTCTTCATCTTCTGCTTGGGTGGGGCAGAGTGGCGTCAGCAGGTAAAATTACGTTAAGTGAAATAAGCCAGGCACAGAGGGAAGAATATCACATGTCCTCATTCATAAGTGGGAGCTAAGAGAGAAAGAAGGAAAGCACAGTGGTGCTTTGGACTTGCCGAGAGAGAGAACATCCCTAGAGTTGCCAGGGGTGGAGGGGTGGAGGGGGACGGAGGCCGGGGAGGGGTTGGATAGGGGACATGGGGAATAATGGCAATTTGTGATAATGGGCATGCTGATAGTATTGATCTGATCATCACATCTTGGACACAGGTAGTGACAGCTTTGTACCACATGAATATGCAGAATCAATAAAATAAATAAATGAATAAATAAGAACATAAGAAGAGAGGGAATAAAATACTATTTGCAGAACTGTGTGATTTTAATATGTTACCTCAGTAAACACACCCAGAAACTAACTAACTAACTAACTAAATAAATATGTTTCTTACACATGGCACAATAGCAGCAAAAAAATCTCAAAATGAAACTGTTTCTCATCTATAGGAATACACATTTAGGCCAATCTATAGTAATAGCCACTGCCTTTCTTTTTCATCTTGTTGTTAGAACATGACTACATAAAATGCTTAACGGAGTTTCTGTATTTTCTTTGAGGAAACAATTTACTGGGGAAATAGAGTAAGATCCCATTTACTGGCTTTTAGTCAGTATACCATTTCACTCAGAAAACATCTGTCCTTGTGTAATGACTTTTAATTTTTTTATTATTCTCAGGATAGCCTGAGACAAACACATTCATGAGTAATTAATATGGCAATGATACCCTCTACTTCTGTATGGACGAGACTTATAAATCTGTATTAGATGTAGGAAACTAACCTGACCCAGTTAACTTTTTCTTTCTATGCTACATTCTAAGGACTTATCAGAGTCACAAAAGGAGAAAATTACTTTTGCTGTTGTTCATAAAATGTTTAATAAAATAATAAAAAAGACTACTTAAAGAGTTTTACATGCTTTCATCAAATTATATGATTTGCTCACTTTATAAAATCTCCTCCTCCACCCCACAACACCGGTTTACTGATGAAGAGACTGAGGTGGAGAAACAAGAACCAGATGAAGAGAGAGGACTAGACCTTGTGACTTCCAGTCCCTCTAGGACAGCAGTAGTTGTTCATCCCCTAGTTTCATGGAGAAGGACAGGATGAATGCATGGATTTCTGGGCTTGCTTAATTTAAAAAGCTTCATTTTTACCTGTTTTTTGTATTTAGATTTTGTAGACTGTATGCTACTAATAGATAATATTCAACTAAAAAACACATAAAGATGATGACATCACTTTATGCTGCAATATATGATACGCTGACTCATTTACTACTTACTGATTTTATTGATGAGAGTGAAGATCATTTTAATTCAAAAAAACACATAAAGATGATGACATCACTTTATGCTGCAATATATAATACGCTGACTCATTTACTACTTACTGATTTTATTGATGAGAGTGAAGATCATTTTAATTCAGATGAAGTTGAGACATAATGAACATAAATGGATGTTTGTCACATTTAAGGTAGATCAGATTAAAATAAATCCCAAAGTGGTAAAATGAGTTTTCTAGTCATTGTATTTTATCTGCTTATTAAATACACACACACACACACACACACACACATATTTTTTTGTCAATACAAGATATATGTTGACTTCATTGCCTGACTAGCTTTTTATGGAAAAGTTGAAATAACACAATTCAAAATCCTTTCTTTTTTGTCTTTTTTCATGTCCGGCAACGGACTGCAACCCTCAGTGTCGCACCCGTACCAGACCGGGACCGGCAATGGGATCGCAACCCTCGGCGCTGTGCCCGCCCCTCGCTCAGCCAGTGAGTGGGAACCGGTCTGTATGTGGGATCCGAACCCTTGGTGGGAGTGCCGCCGCGCTCTCAAGCGGCGCACTGTAGCAGTGCGCCACCGGGCCGGCCATGAACAGCACATTTGATAATTATCTTTTTTTTCCCTTCAAGTACAGTGAACAGAGACTAAGTGGGCCAATATCTTGTGTCATATGGCACTAGGCTAATACAAAGGGAAAATAAAGTAACATGTATCTATTTTGTGCACTTTAAATAATGAGAAGTTATTCCCTTGACTATTTAAAATCTGATGGGAAAAAATTCATTGATCCTGGGCCTTTGGACGGTCTGTGGATATGCAGAGTATGGAGCAAGAGGCAACTGCGCAAAGCAAAGATTCTCTGTATATTTCCTGCATTTGGCTGCCTATGAGAACTTTCTGGTGGGAGCCCCCACAATTGCTGCCAGGAAAGAAAGCAGCATAGATTTTTCTAATTAAAAGAGCCCCTTGTTTTAGGAAGCATATCAATGAAGCCTTGGTTTAAATTCTGTTTGAACAACTGCCTTGCAATTTGGAATGCTCATCAGGAACTATGTGTCATTAAACAGCACAATGTGACTTTGTAAAGGATCCATTTTAGAAATTACATTCCATTCTCTAATTGGCTTTTCCGGGAGGAGAACACAATATTTAGGGGGAAGTTACTTTATTCATTGGATTCTGCTCCTGCATTTATCATTAGGTGTAAGTACAAGTTTTCTTTCTTATTTTTGCCTTTATACAAAGATTTAGAATTACATGAAAACATTCCTAGATCTACTAATTAAATTTTAATTCTATATTTTTAAACTAGCATTTGCTAAGTGTTAGAAAAAGAATTGATTTAATAGAATCAGGAACATAGAGAAATGCTGTATTAATTTATTATATACAAGTTTAAGTAAAACATGAGAATATTTTTTGACATTATTATTATTAGATCCTTATCTATGCTCTTTTCCTCATCTTCAAGATTAGGAAATTTATTTTCTTTTTCTTGATCAAAGTTAACAAATAGTAATATCTGTCCATGCAACCCTTCTCTAAGAGAACACAGAAAATTGGAAAAACCACAGTTTTTTAAACCAGTCATATCTTATACTTTTTCTGACTCAGGTAAACAATTCTATTTCTAATCGTTTACTTACATCTCTATTCCAGTATATCCAATCATGTGTTGAAAATCGGAATGTGGTATGTATATTCAGTATTATTGAGCATATATTACATTTTAAGATTTTGCTTAGACAACAGGAATGGAATAATATGCATATAGAAAAGTATATTATTTGCCATAAAAATAGCCTTCGATCTTAAAAACAGGTGAAACTCTCCCTATTATAGCAACAGATACTAATAGGGAGGCAAAGGGCCCAGATCCTCATGTCTTCCCTCTCCCTTGGCTGTATCCCCAATACAATTCCCTGATGGCACATAGGAACTAGCTCCACCTCTGCTCAGCTTATTAAATTCCTTATACCTCACAAATATAATAATTGTTAAAATACCCCAAGAAGACTAGTCTTATAAACACTGATTCTACTATTCCATAGGAAAAGAAAACCATTTGATCTAAAATATGAATCCCAAGTATCTATTTTATTTTAAAGACTGACTACTAATTAAATATATTAAAAGAAATGTATCTTGCTATGCTACTGCAAATAGCCATATTTAATTAACTCCTTCAGAATACAACTTTGAAAATTCTCAAATTTTTCTTTGGTACTTCTAGAGCAGCAAAGTAATATATCACCTGCAGACAAAATACACAGAGCAAGGAGGAGAAAGAATACGTCATTTATTATACAGTTTGAATAGTTTGATAAAATTAATAATAAGTTTACTATTTCCTGAACTGTATGAAAGCTTAAGGGCAAACAAATACAGGAGCAATTAGTATGTGTCTTGATTAACTCAACAACACTTGCAATAAGAATATAATTATTAAAATTTTTACTCTAGTTATTTTCACTCTAGGTGGAAGAATCCTCACTTATCCTTTCACTTTTAAGTAGAGGAAACTACAGGTATTGTGCATCTGTTTATGGAATTAGGTAATATGAGGTCATACTGGATTAATATGGACCCTAATTTAATGACTCATGTCCTGAAAAAAAGAGTAAACAGACAGAGGGAAGATGGTTGTGTGGAGATATATATTCATAAATGAGGAAAATGCCACGTGAAAATGGAGGCAGAGATTGGAATGATGAGCCTATAAGCCAAGGAACATCAAAGATTGGGAGGAACCACCAGAAGCTACACGAGAAGTATGGAATGGAGATACTCCCTCAGAGTCTCCAGAAGGAATTAACTTTATTAAAAACATGAGTTCAGAATTCTAGACTCCAGAACTATGATGGAATAACTTTCTTTTGTTTTCAGTCACCAAGAGTGTTCTAATTTGTTACTGCAGCCCTAGAAAATTAATATACATGGTAAAAGAGACTTTGTAGATGTGATCAATTTAAGGATCTTGAGGTGGTGAGATTACTGTGGATTACCTAGTTGGGGCTTGTATAATCACTAGGGACTTTATAAGGGAAAGAAGGAAGCAGAAGAGTCAGAGAAAGAGATGTAATGATGGAAACAGCGGTAGAAGTGATGTGGGCACAAGCCAAGGAATGCAGGCAGCAGAAGCTGAAAAAGTCAAGCAACAGATTGTTCCTCAGAGCCTCCTGAAGAATGCAGCTCTACAGACACCATGATTTTAGCCTAGTTAGATCTGCTTTGGACCTTATAAGACAATACGTTCATATTGGTATAAGTGACTAAGTTTGTGGCCATTTGTTACAGCGGTAAAAGGAAATATGAATTTCTATATTCTGCTTTTTTGGTCCTATCCCCTCTATCTGTAACTACCTGTGACACACTCAATTAACATAACCCAAGAATTATTAAGTTACTCAACTGACATTTTGTCAATGCTATTACTCTAGATATGAAATGATAATTTCAACTTTGAGCTTTACTCAGAGGGCATGGAGAAGCTGGAAATACAGATTTTCTCTCAGGATATATCAGGCAAATGGTTTTGCTTGTAAAGGATTAAAGATAAAAGTGGTGGGAGATATTCCTTCCCTCTTTCTTTGCAAAGCTACTTCTTTTCTTAACTATTCACTCATCTAATTAACTAATTGGAATGGCAACTCTATGTCAGGTATGGTGGGAATATTGGAAAAACAAAGACAATTAATGCACATTTCTTCTCTTCATCAAGGATTTATACTGTAGTTGTGAGAGGAGCTGGTAGTTTGCAGAGAGAAACAAACCACATGCATTTGTATGATCTTTTAATTCCGTGTTTCCACAAACTTTTTGAAGTACCCTTTATATAAAATGACATGATGAGTAACATGATAGAGACAGTCACGTGAGTGCTGAGAAGCACAGGGAAGGTCCATTATATTGGCCACATGTAAAATCAAGGAAAGGGCAGTGCATCTAAAGTTTAAATTAGAAAAAGCCTGACACAGAAGGAGAATTACAAACAGCTCGGTATACTGAAGTTTTGAATACATGAGGAAAAAAATAAAAGAAGAGCTTGGGCATGTAAGTAGGAAGCAGGATATGAAGGCTTTCATATTTTGAGTCACATTATAGGTTTCTAAATAAAATGAGAAACTGATGAATGCTTTAAAGTAGACTTATGTTTTAGAAAGGTTAGTCTAACTGATTCTAACTTACATTGTCTGGCTCAATCTAGCCCCATCCTACCAGTATCACCAGCTCATGGAGATTTCCTTTTCATTATCCAAATCTCCAACTCATACTGTTCATTGCAAAGCTCCTGAATGGCATCAAGCTCATTATTGCTTTAGGAGTTGTCCCTATATTTTTCCTCTTCTTGTAACACTCTGAACTCGTATCATTCCTAGCACCCTTACCCAGATAACTCCTACTCAAAGCCCATGTTGTGCATGCTCATGTGTTCATTCAGCTGAAGTACTGGTGTGAGCCAGACACTATGCCAAGCTTTGGGTTATGGGCTAGTATCAGAGAAAGAGCATTAAATGAATAAACACAAAGCAATTTGTATTTACAGCTCAGGATAAGTATTCTGAAAAAAGGAACAGAAGGTTAGATATGACTACTCTGAGGAAGTGATATCTGAACAGACACTGGGGATAAAAGGAAGCCATCCACAGTAAAAGAAAGTCCAGATTGTTTCTTTCTTAACAATGTCAAAGCAAAAATTGCACTGGACAAAGTTAAATAGTTAAAAAAGACTTTATTCAAAGCTGAATAGGGTACTGAAATAGGGTAGAGAAACATGAACACAGTCTGAACTGAACTCCATAGAAGCAATGGGCAGCAGAGTTTTTAAGAGCTCGAGTGGTGTGGCAGGATATTAGGCCATTTGTGTTTGCTAATAGGCTTTACCCAAATTAAAAGTAATCTCCTATCTTCATGACATGAGGTAGTTTTACAACTTAGAGTAAGATGCTCATAGAAGTTTGGCTTATTTCCTTTCACAGATACTGGGAGACAGGAGCCCTATCTTCCTTGATGATAATATTTCTAAGAGATGGCTCCTAGGTCCTTGAGGAAGACATTCCTGGTTATAAAACTGGCAAGTGAGCATGCCAGGGGTCCCAGAAGCAGGCAAGAGATCACACTGGGGTCCTAAGGCAGGAGTCAAGGGCAGTTCTCTCTGCCCAGAAGGCAGAGCACACTGAAAACACTACTTCTGCATGGTTGGCCCACCACAGCCACTGCCACAGCCACAGCTGCTACAGAATTGGTGGAGGACACAGCAGTAGCCACAGTCACCATGCAGGTGGCCTGCCAAATAGTCAACTGTATTGACAGAAGGAGAGTCATCAGCAGAGACTGGAAAAAGAAGAGGACAACCCTCTCCTCAAAGCCCAACCTCCAGAGCAATGGAAGAAGCAACTGCTCTACCAGCTGACCAGACATCAACACAGAGATACTAGAAACACAAAAACCCAAGAAAATAAGATACCACCAGAAGAATACAGTAATTCTCAAATACCAGACTCTACAGAGCAGGAAACCTTTGAAATGACTGAAAAAGAATTCTGAGCAACAATTTTAAGGAAACTCACTGAGATATGAGAAGACTCAGCTAGACAACATAATGAAATGAGAAAAAAAAAAATCCAGAATATAAAGGAAGAAATTTACAAAGAGATTAATACCTTAAAAAAGAATGTAGCAGAACTCATGGAACTGATTTACTCAGCAAAATAAAAAACACAATCAACAGCTTAAGCAGCAAGCTAGAACAAGCAGAAAAAATAGTATTTGGTCTTGAAGACCATCTTTTCAAACTAACCCAGGCAAACAAAAAAAAAAAAAAAAGGAAAAAAAATATATTTTTTTAAAAAAATGAAGAAAATCTAAGACAGCTAACCGACAACCTTAAGTGCACAAATATTTGAATCATGGGTGGGAGGAATCCATCATTCCTCCACCTTCCATCCGGAAGGGGAGAATAGAGGAAAAGTCATGGAAAATCTATTCAATGAGCTAATAGGGTAAAATTTCCAGGGGTAGGGAGAAACATGGACCTCAGATCCAGGAGGCTCGAAGATCTCCAAACAAATTCAATCCCAAAAGATCCTCTCCAATACACATTATAGTCAAATGGACAAAGGTCAAAGACAAAGAGAGAATCTTAAAAGAAGCAAAAGAAAAGTATCAAGTTACCTGAAAGGGAGCCCCTATCAGACTAACAGCAGGCTTCTCAACAAACTCTATAGGCCAGAAGAAAGTGGAATGATATATCCAAAATACTAAAAGAAAAAAAAAAAAAAACCTGCCAGATGACAATACTATACTCAGCAAGGCTATCCTTCAGTTATAAGGGGAAAATAGTGTATTTTCTGGACAAAAACTGCAGGAGTTCACCACCACATGACCAGCCCTACAAGAAATCTTCAAGGAAGTCCTTCATCTGGAATCTGTGAAACTATAATCACTACCATGAATACACAGAAAGAACAAAACCTATTGGTAGAACAAAAATGCAAATGAGAAAGAGAAAGAAACTAAATCTTACTACCACGAAAAACTATATAATGACAATATAATAATGCCCCTGCTGTATTTCTGATTTTAACTATTTTGGTCTTCTCTTTTTTTTTCGTGGTCAGTCTAGATAAAGGTTTGCAAATTTTGTTGATCTTTTTAAAGAATCAACTTATGGTTTTGTTGATTTTCTCTATTGTTTTTTAATTCCCTATTTCATTTGTAATCTTTGTTATTTCCTACTTATATTTGCTTTTGGCTTGTTTGTTGTTTTTCTGTTTTCTTAAGGTAGAAGTTTACATTATATGACTTGAGATTTTTCTTATTTTTAATATATGTGTTTACAAGCCAAGTTTTCTTCTAAGTATGGCATGAGTCCTGCATCCTATAAATTTTGATATGTTGCAATTTGATTATCTCAAAGTACTTCTAATTTCCCTGTGATACTTATTTTTACACATTATTTAGGAGATTGTTGTTTAATTTCCACATGTTTGTGTATTTTCTAAATTTCCTTCTGTTACTGTGGTCAGAGAACATATTTTCTATCATCTTAGTCTTTCGAAATGTATGAAGACTTGTTTTGTGGCCCCCAAAATAAACTAATTAATTTAAAAGTAAGAACAAAAAGCAAACAGACAAACAAAAAACTGGCAAGTGGCTTTTAAAAAGACTTGCATCTCAAAGGGTGAGAGAAATAATTTGCAATTACAGATTTTCTAAATTAAATGCACTAAGGAAAGGGAGGTCAGGGGCCTCTCTGGCTAGGCTGTGTGGAATCTGTTGGGACTAAGGTGAGAAGGAAGTCAGGGCCTATGGGCAAGATGCAGCCTGTGTGAAGTTTGGTCAAGCTGAGGGAAACATTAAGGTTGTCTTGGTCAACTTGTTATGCTCTTAAATAATGCAGTAGGCTGTGTACACTTGTGTCACATGTATCCCCTATCAGCTGAAAGCTCTCTGAGGACAGAGACTATAAATGACTTACTTGTCATTGCAGCCCCAATACAATTCCTGATGCACAATACACATTTACTTTAAATGTATTTGTTTTTGTTGTTGTTGTTGAATGAAGAAATAAAGGTATAGGGTGGGAGATGGCTATGGCTGGGTAGCAAGATAGGGTTTTAAAAAGCTGCTTTTAAAAATGTTGCTTGATTCTTGTGGAAGGATGGGGTGATAATGGAATGAATATGTAGTGAAGACAATGAATTTATGGGATATTTTGGTACAGGATCTAATGGCTGATTTGAAACTAGTGGTGAAGGAGAAGTTGGAATAATGGGCTCTCAGATTTCTGTCTGAGGAACTGGCTTATTGGCAGTGATAACATGACAGGAGAAAAATGGGAGAGAAGAGCAGGTTGGCTCTGCTATGGAGATGAAAACAAAGATTCATCAAAATGAATAAACTGCAAAGTTAATGGTAATCATTGAGGTTTCTGGTTTTATGTCTCAGGAAACTGAAGAGTTGTCTGAAATGAACTTATTACTGCTATCCTTTTGTTTGCATTTAACTCATGAAATTTTTAATCTTTCTTTTAAACTGCCTCAGTCATTCCCAGAAAAGTGTTTAAGTTGCAGAGAGCATATGGTTGAGCTCTTTCTTTTAATCAATTCCGTGAAGTTTCTTGTTTTCTTTTCATAGGTAAGCTCATTCTATTTGAATTTCTTTAATTAAATGTGCTATGTTTTGCACTAATATAGTCTCTTATTTTGTGTTTTCTCTTTTTAAAGTTTGCTTGCCATTTCCTTTGTTTCATTATCCTGTATGATATGCAGGATTCTGTTTCTTTTCTTTTTTCCTTTCTTAATACATTAGTAGTTTTGAAAATATAGTATAATTCTGGTTTTCCTAATTGCAACATGCACAATTTTAAATGAAATGATCAACTTTCTTCAACTTATCAAATGCGAAACAAGAAGTCAGTATGAAATGATGATTAGGGGTTAAAACACTTTATCTTTGTGTCTGGGTACAAATCCCATCTGTCTACTTCTTAGCTACTTGACTTAAGACAGACCATCAAGCTCTCTGTGACTCAATTCTCTTATCTGCAAAAGGAGAATAATAATAGTATCTAAAACCTCACGGGTGTTTATCACAGTACCCCAAACTCTGCATCTGGATTCCATGTGTGAATATAACAGCATTACAGTACAAGAGGAATTTTATCTACAAACAATTTTTGCTTTATCTTTAGTAGGTCTCATTTATGTGATAATACTTTATCTTCTTGTATCAATTGAATGTCCACTAACCAACACATATTAAACACATTGTCTTTACTTTTACAATAATACTGAATGTTAGATATCATTATCCCCAATTTATAGATACGACGACCAAGACTCAGTGGTAAACTTAGTTGTAGATAATAAATCAAAGACTCAGTATTAAAACACAGATCTTCCTGGCACCAAACTTTTGATCTTTCTCTACTTTTGTTTTCATATTTATTCACAGTATTATTGGTACTTACTTAATCTCTAAAAGTCTTGGATCTTGTCTGTATAACATACTGTAAATTCACTGAAAGTGGGATTATATCACAAACTCTTCTGTGATTATGCACCTTCTTGCCTTAGTACAGTGCTTTTCTATAGAAAAATGATAAAGAAATCTCCAACAAATTAAGTTGCAAAATATTTATTCGTGGCTATTATTTATTATAAGTGTTAATGTTGTTTTTACTCCCTGGAAAGAGGAAGGTCCTTATGAATTACTTCTAAAAGAAATGCTGTGCAGACATTTTTATTTTCAACATTTTTTAAACTGAGAACTATATTTTCCTCAAATGGTTTTTAAAAAGGTCAAATATGGCATTCAGCACAAGGTTATTTTGGAAATAATTAAGTGAAGTGGTGATCTGTGCATACAGGGTAGTCGTTTTGCCAAAATATCAGTATTCCCTAGAACTTTATTCTTGACTTTGCAAAGATTCTTTTATTTTTGAATATTCATTTTTTTTCTAGCTTAGACCTCAATAATATTGTTTCCAAGGGTAAGCCAGTGTGACTACATATAAGTAATATGCAGATTAATGACTTCTCTTTTCTACTGATCAAATCTCTTACTAAAATGGGATTCAAGGATTATTTTCATTTTTAAAGTAAACCAAACCCTGGTTATTTGCAGCAACCACCATGACAATAACACAAATCTCATTGTAAGTAATATGAAATCTTAAAATCTTATCTTATTAATTGAAAACCAAAATCACTTGAAGAAGAGATTTAAGGATTAATTTTTAAATCAGTTTTTAATCTTCCTTTTCATTTTTATCACAGTGCAATGAAAATTTATAATGAAAAATACAGTCCTTAACCTTTAATATTTTTTTCTTATTTCAATATATTTAATCTTAAGGAATCAAAGGTACTAACTGTACACCAGAGAAACAAACCAGAATACAGAAATTTATGGCCTACTATTTCTTAAACCATACTTATACATTATACAATTAAACTTTAAAAACACATGAAGTTCAATACAATGTTATTTACACAAAGAATTGTGCCATAATGCATTATAGTAGAAACTGCACTGGATATTGAACAAAAAGATCTCAGTTTGAATCTGGACTTGGCCTAGTAAGTTTGTGCATGAGTAAAATGTGCAAATGAGCAAAACCACATATTTGATAATGACATTTAATACTCTTAAATTCCTGTTGTATTAGAAAAATAGCCTACGGAGTATGTACATATATGTATTCCAGCTAATACTGTTAAAAAATATATAAGTGAAGTATGTAGAAATCAATTAACACAAATTCAAGCACTTCTTGAACTGGATATGTCTACATAAACCTGGTAACTTGAAAGTACCACATTGACATCATTAACAAAACCAACTGCTTGCGTCCCTAAAAGTAATGCAGTTGTTAGGAAAATGACAGCCACAGAAGGAGACAAGCCTGTTTCCCAAACTTGTTCAAGCATCTCTATTAAGATTATCTGCCAGATCATGAGAACCAGGCCATCGACAAAGATCAAATTAAGCTGTTGCTTTCTCAGTCAAAGCTATTGTTTCAAATGGCCTCATGGTGCCATCATTAACTTGAGAGGAAATGAGCAGCTCATGGAGGCCAGAAAGTAAGGAAATAGTCTTTAGGCTGAAAAGTATTTCATGATGAGATCTTTGACTGTTGGCACTTGTATATGGATCTGAGGGAGAAAAAAATCTTACTTTCAGAGTTTTTGAAGAAATTAAAAGGCTGGCTTATAAATGCCTACAATAATTTACCCTTAAAGCTCTATGTTGGCTTCAAATTTACTCAAATATGAGTCAATCTGAGAGGAATGTGCAGGTCTACGAAGAGTATATTCTCAAGAGCTAACTTCTGCTTACATCTGCTGAGGATGAGTGATATGGGGAAATACCCCAGAAGTCAAACCAAGCATTACAGATGAAAATGGATAAGGGAATTTCATTCCTTCCAAAGAGCTGAAACAGATATTGTCAGCTAGGCTCACCAAAGAACTCACTCCACTCTCAGTACAGGTAATCTTCTTAGTCACCGTCCAGTAGGATTCCATCATCATTGTTGATCAATTGTTTCTGTATTTGTCATTTTCCTCTTCCTTAATGTGAATTTTTATTGTGCTTATCTTATTCCTGTCATTATTGTACCTAGATATAATGAGACAAATTGCTCCTACTTTACAATTTTCTAGGTCATGAGAGCCACATCTACACCTGATGTGGAGGACTATGCATCACCTTGAACTTTAAGGTAGATGTAGTCTCTGAATAGGCTTGGGTGGTAGTCTTCTTGGTGGGTAAGCGGGATAAGTATGTTCTGCTTTTGCATAAAAACGTGTACTTGAATATTTGGATATTTAAAGGGTAAAATGTGGCAGAGACAGCAAGTTGAACCCCCGATATTTTCTTGTATTCTCCTTCATAGTTAGAGAATGTTTGATTTTTAGCTGGATATATGATTGCCAAGAATAAAAACTACTTTTCCAGGTGTTACTAATAACTTACGTTCCTGTAAATGGAATGTGAGGGGAAATGTGCTTATAATATCTAAGTTAAAGGAAGTAGAGTAACTCCCTTCGTCTCTCCTCCATTCTACTGTAACATTCATGTTAACAGCATTAGGAATCTACATCTACAGATGACCTAATGGAAATGATTTTACATACCAATGCTGAACTGATAAGATATTTTCAATCTTGCTTAACTCGATCTCACTTTTTTCTTTATTTTTTATTGTATATATTGAAGGTATACAGCATTTTTTGATGTACATATCCATAGTGAGATGATTACTACAGTGAAATTAACATATCCATCACCTTCCTTAGTTACTTTTTTTTTTTGGTAAGAGCATAAAAATTCTACTCACGTAGCAAATTTCTGGTATTATTATTAACTATAGTCTTCATACTATACATTGAATCTCTAGAGTTTATCCTCCCTAAATGCAAATTTCTACCCTTTGACCTACTTCTCTCTTTCTTTCCTTCCCCGCCCATTAACCACTGTTCTACTTTCTGTTTCTTCTTATTTGACATTTTTTTATTGTTGCTGAGGTTTTGCATATAGTGAGATCATGCCATATTTGCCTTCCTATGTCTGGCTTATTTCATTTATTTCACTCAGCATAATATCCTCCAGATCCACCCAGGTTATTGCAAATCACAGTATCTCTTTCTTTTTTAAGTCTGAATAACATTCCATTGTATATATACACCACAATTTTTATCCATTCTTCCATTGAGGAACACTTAGGTTGTTTCCCTATCTTTGCTATTGTGAATAATGACTTGATTTCACAATTATAATGTATTTGTGGCAAAGTCTATACCCCATCTACTACACTAGGTAAAGGGAGAGTGAGTGGAGAGAAAGAAATGTTGTAAAAAGATAAAATGACAATTGTTCAGTCCTGGAAATAAAAGAATTGATGGCCCATTTGAGTATCTTTGGAGTGAATTGTCATGACTGTATCAAAAAATGAAAGTGAATCTGGTATGGACAAATTAGGAAGTCCAAAGCATATGTTGGGGGTGAAGTCATAATTGCTTAAAGCTGAAGAAGTAGCTGGGAGTTAGATTTAACTCTCAGAGCCAGGAAAATAAATTAGATGGTTGTAAGAGAATAATCTATGATTCATTACAAAAGAAGATGCAATCCCTGGGGACCTCAGCAAGTTTGTCTTTTACTTTGTTCCCTGAAACATCTTTCCAAGTATTTCCATAGTTGTCTAAGATGTTTGTTGTTATATTTTCTACTCCTTTAACACTTGTCACTTGGTTGTTTGGAGCAGTGAATTCGCACGGTCAGCTTTTGGACTTTCTCAGGTCTTTGTCTGCTTTATCCTCCTCAGATCACTCTTGACTTTCCCAACTTCTAAGTGTCAGTGAACTCATGCACATGTACAAACACATACTCATTCTTATAAAATTAATTTTTCTTTTTTTATGAACCACCTGAGTAGGTTTCTGGGAAACATGCCGGCATTTAAAACATTACATTGTATATATTTGTCTAAATTTATGCTTTTGTGAGATCCTGAAGGCAAAGACAACTATCAATTCCTTGTTGACTCAACACTATCTAGAAAAGTGCTGTGTATATAGTCACAGCAATTATGCATTTGGGTTTTATAGGCCAATTTATATTCCAAAGTGATCCCATTATTCTTGTAAATCTCCAAGCTGTTGCAGAAATTTCAGCATTTCCTCAGAAAAATACATCTCCCAAACGAACTCTGATACATATACTGATACATAATACTAAGTTTCTGAAAACATATCTGTTTTGGTCAGGTAAATACAATTGTCATGCATATAGTGTACACAACAGAATCATTTCCAAATGATATTGTATGAATAAAAGAATAGGCTACAGAAGTACTTCCTTGACCCTGCATTTACTTTTTCTAAACTTTAATTTATAAATAAGCTTCTTGAAATTGTAGTTTATATATCATTTCCTCACCTGCCTGTCTATTCACTTATTCTTTGAATAATAATTTGGAAGATGTTCCTATTATTCTAATCAAACCATTCTCCTGTAGGTCAGCCATAACTTGCTAAACACTATCATTATTAAACATTTCACAATATTTTGTCATATACAGGTACTTCACATAGTGTGTGGAAAGTACAATTAAAAGATAATAAGAAACTTTCCATGAATTTTTTTGAAAACCCCTCATATTGTGAAATTTTATTTTCTTTTGGCTTTTATGATTTTGCATCTTCAAATACCTTTTCTATTTTTCTGACATATTCTTCTCTTCCTCTCTTACTGGAAATATTCTTCTTTCTCTTCCTGCACCTACACACTGATCAGTGAATACTGGAGATATTCAATTGCTTATTTTCCTTTCACTTCTATTTTTACTAAAGTGAGCTTTAGCAGTTGGTGTCTTTCATGGAATTTGTCTATTTCATGTATGTTGTCAAACTTACTGGCATAAAGTTGTACTTTATAGTTTCTTATTATACATTTAACATATGTAGAATATATAATGATATCTCCTCTGTCATTTCTGACATTTAAAATGGTTATCTTTTCTTTTTTTTTGCAGCAAGGTGAGAAATCTCATTTGTGGAAAACAATACCAAATGTTATGATAAATGTTAAAAAAAATGTGTGGCTCTAGGGAAACAGACATAAAACTTATTCAAAAAAAACAACTAGATGTCTACATTTTTCTTTTTATCATAATGTATAATACTGGTTCTCTGGGATACTGGCTTCTACCAATTTCTAATTTTTTATTATCATGTTAGGAAAAAAAGATTAAAAAAACTGAATATTTATTGGTGGCTATAATTTACCATTTACGAAATAATTATCAAAATTTATCTAAATTTTTGCTTAGTACTTGTGGAAATTTATCTTCTATTCCATTCTGGATTTGTTTACTTTTTATTTGGGGGAGGGACAATGTTGATTTTAAACTTAACTCCACAATATTTTTGACAACTTGTAGAAATTATTTGTACATTTGAAGTGAGATGGGCTCAGTTCCCAATAATAATCTCAAGAGAAAACAAAACATAGAACACAGAGAGCTGTTCCAGTTTACTGGAAGCTGGCTTCATTTACAGCAGAAATTCTTAGCTTTACTTTCCTCAGAATACATTCAAAATCAAAACAGCTTAAAAGAACAAATTCATCTCCATAAGCTGTGGTTTATAAGCAGGCAAAAATCACCCATTCAGTTGTTGTTGTGTTCTTTAAATAAGCAGAGAAGTCATGACCATATGAATTTGCCACTCTTGCAGATTACAAAACCACACCGAATGAATGAATGAAGTGATAAACAGCTGATTTCTTCTATTCGAAAACACTTAAGGGGATCATTCTAGTCTAAATTTCTAAAAAAGAACTTATCCAATTGACATTCACTTATGTTTTGGAGACTTATTTCAAAGTGTAGAATATTTAAGTATTTAAAATAAGCATAGGTTTTAAATATACATGTACATACATGCGTATAAATATATAAACATGCATATTTCCTAACCCATAAAACCATTGAAAATCCCATAGTAATGTGCACACCAAGTTCCCAGACTATAATCTCTTAATATGATTCTCTATTAAAATGTTTCAGGTGTCCTTGGGAAAAAAGCATCATCTTGCAATGAAATAATAGATAAAATATATTTTGGGATGAGAAATGTATGAGATGAACCTGGGACATTTTGTTGCCACCAGAAAGTAAGAAATTTCCCTAATACTAACAGGCATTTGACAAAAGGACATAAAAACCAACATAAAAGGGCTCTCCTAGGCTGATGGTGGAACAATTTGATCATCAAAGAAAATAATGAATGCAACTGATTTTAAGACCATTTATATGCAAAACCCTATGAGTTTGATTATAATCCTTAAGAAACAGAAAGGCAAAAAAGATCTATTTGGTTTAAAAAACAAAACAAAACAAAACAAATAGCACTGAAAGTAACCCAAGAATTGGGTGGTTTGTCTAATTCCATGTTAGCTAATAGGGTAGCCACATTAAACAACAACAACAACAACAACAAACAAACAAAAACAACAAAGCAGAAAAAAAGAAACCAAGTCTCCAAATCCTTTCTCTGAAAACTGGCAATGAGAAGGAAAAAATTAATCATCATGCATTTTTTCATGTCTTTATGAACTCCATTTCAACATAGCCAAATAGCCCCACTTGACAGGAAAGGCTATGCAATTTGAGCAATCCAGTGCAAAGTAAAATGCAGGGCCTCTTATCCAAAACTTACTAAAAATTTTAAGACAGCAACTTCAGAGATTTAAACCAATTGCAGGGCCTTTTGGAATGTGGGGCCCTGTGTGATTGTGCAGATTGTGTGCTTATAAAACTGGCCCTACTAGTTGATAAAAAAAAATTAAAATTAAACAAGAATTTCTGCTAATAAATGTGGGGGGAAATGATGGAATTAGATAAATTGCTATTAACAATAAAATAATAGATTTGGGCAATAATAAGTTCAACACACAAAAAAAGATGAAAAGTTTATGGGGAAGTTTACAATAGAGATAAGGCTGTTATGACTTGTTTTAACTGATTAACCTTACACCTCAAAAGTAAGGAATCTAAGTATCCTGTACCTTCTGATAAAGTGCAATAGTAAGTATAGAGCACAAATATGAAGCATGTTTGTCCAAAAAAACCCCTGAATCCCAAAGGCCTTAAAGCTAACTTCCATTTCTAGGAAAGCTGAGAAGGAGAGAGGTAGTAAAAAAGGGATAGAGAGCAGGAGAGAGGGTCAGAGCAGGGAGAGGAAACGAAAGAGGAAGAGAGAGTAAATTGTTTAAACAATTAAGCAAAATGGGGAACAATAACTCATCTGAAATCTGCAAGTGGTAAAAGGCATGATAACGGAGAGTACTTTTATTTATTTATTTATTTATTTTGTATAGATGTGTGCCAGCTCTGCATTTTATCTGTCAAAAAATGAGAACATTGTGTTTTAGAGATTCCTAATAAACTAAAATAAAATCAGGGCTCGGTATTAAACTTGTCCTTAATACTCATTTGTTCTCCCAGCTGTCACATTCATGAAAAATTTATTGAGCATATACTATATGCTCCTGTGTTATTTTTTGTATCTACAAGAATGAAAAGTAAATGAAAAAATGGAGACAAGTCAAGAAAATAAACACTTGTAATACAACGTGAACTTTACAAAAAATAGAAAAATAGAAAGGGTTTCTCTAGATTCTAATGTGTTTAAGAGACATATCAACCATATGCAATTTATACACCTGTTTGTTTTTTATTTGAAATGATATATCATTAGAAGATGGGGAAATTTAAAAAATAATAATAAAAAATAAAAAAGAGGATGGGAAAATTTTAGTATAGATTTGACATTGGATAATTCCAAAGAACTGTTATAAATAATTGTTGAATAGGATAATGTTACTATGGTTATATAAAAAATTTCATAAATTTTTCAGATTTCTAGTACATGCTTTAAAATAATTCAGCAGGAAAAAGAGAGAGAGAGAAAGCATGACAATATCTTGATAATTGTGAAATTGGGTATGGGTTGTACGTGCATATATAAGGGTTTATTAAACGGTTCTCTCATTTCTATGTATTAAAATTTTTATAAAATTTATAAAAGGAGAATTATGAAAAAGCTAGTATGTTTACAGGCATTTTAGTAGCAATGGAAGAAAGAGATAAGGAATGATTAATTGAGATAAATGATGTGATTTTGATGGTAACTTTCTAGGTGGTATGAAATCTTTTTTGATCTGAAACTAGTGGCTTTACTTTTGCTCCGTGTTCATTATCAGCTGAGAGCTGAGTGCATGCTCACTGGCTTCATGAGAGTTAGAAGAAGAGACCTCTAGAGAGTTAGCCAAGCGGAAATTTGATTTGACTCTGGTGTCTAATGGTAGACAAGTTGAGAAATGAAAAAAAGGCATAAATCAACAAGTGAATATTTTCACATAGGGGAGATTTTAAGTATGACCAGTACCTTTGGAAAATCCCAAGTGTGAAAATGAAGACTTAACACTTCTGTGGCTCTTTCTGTCATTTAATTTATAGAGGCACTTTTCTCACTGCCTGGTGTGTGTCTCTGTGTGTTTGTGTGTGTGTGTGTATTTTTAATCATTTGGAATCATTATGCACTGAAGAAGGTATGAACTAAAGAGTTTTGTTAAAAATTGTTTACCTGAAATGTTTAAGTGTCTTAAGAGGTAAGAAACATTCTATGAAATGACCTGAAAGTTTTTGCCCCAGATTTGAAAAATGAGGTGGTGGGAGTCAGAGAGTAAAGAAGAGTTATAAATGCTGGGTTGAAAGGTATATTTCCCAAATAGGTGAGAAGGTAGTATAGGGACCTCTCTTTTCTCATTTGCATATCATTTATAATAGAGAAATGCTTCAAATGCGAGCAAACAGGTTTCCTAAAGTAAATAATATGGATGCTCACCAATAATATAGAATTTTAAACTATAGCTTTTGAAAGAAAATACTTTAGAATTGATTTTGGCACTGTCCCCTTAAGCTATGTATCTAAATTATTTCTCAATAAAGGATTCATGAAATCAGAAGCACGCTAATAGATTGAATTATAAGCAGTAAATTTTTCATTTTGAAAGGCAATATGAGTTTTTAGAGGTAGAGTAGTATGAAGGCAGGAAAATTGAAGTGTAATTGGCTGTAATTGGCACCCATATGAGCTGTTAAATTCTTTTTTACAGCCAATTGTGGTACTGGAAAGGCTGAGAAATACACTGAAAACACAGAGAAAAGTAAAGAAAATCTTTTCTTATTTTATTCTTAAAAAGAGAAGTTATACTAATATGTGGAAGCACAATACACACACACACACCTATCTTATCTATTTGTATACACTAGGGTACTGCAAACAGTTCATGGAAAGATTCATATATATATATATGAATATACATATATATATATACACACACACAGACAAATATATATATATATATATATATACGTCTCTCTCCTTATTGCAATTAACTATATAATAATGTGATGTTTATCAATTAATAATGTGACTATATAATGTGTTTATCAATTCTTTAAATGATCAAAAATCTGAACCTCCTCATGCATATTAATGTTCAATATGTGCTTTAGACTCTACTTTTTATGATTATTGAAGTAACATTTTATTATAAAGAAGAAATATTTTATTATAAGGTGGAAATGTACAGAATAATTTTCATGGTACTAAATACTTCATAGTACATCCTAAACCCATCACAGATCACACTACCTTTATGGTTGTGAACCTTGGGCATGCTTTTGTCTTGCCTGAAATCTGAACCCTCTTCAAATGTTTAGGGAATTCTCCCAATTTATGGGTTTCAAAAATACCAAGTATTTACTTTGCCAGAATTTATTGCAGGTAAGCTCAGACAAATGCTCTTCCTATAAGATGCTACCTGCCTATGAATCTCAAGGATTATAAAGAACTCTCTGGTGCAAATGGGGGTAGCAGAGGACCAAGTTCCTTGGGCAGCCGAGGTAGCACGGTGCCTCATCAGGACATCATCTGGCAGGGCCTACGGAAGGCTCTGCAACAGTGAGATACCTCAGCAGACCTATTCTGTGGCAAGATTGGGGCATTTTTTTCTTTCTTCTGTTTGTATAGCTCCAAACCTGGGTTGATAGGCTTTCTGGAGATTTTATGAGCTATCAAACAGCTTTTTAATAGTTTTTTGCCTCTGAAAATCAGCAAGGTTTGGTTTTTGTTTTGGAAATTGAGGACCCTGAAATAGAAATATGTACCAGAAGTGAGTTACAGATCATGGGTATCAGGACCATCTGGAATTGGATATCAGGTCACAGTCCAGATGTAACCTGGGATCCGTGGCTTGCAAGAGTGGAATAGTAAGAGTTCCTGTGCGGCTAACTGTAAGACTCTGTGAAGCCTCATGGGCCTTCCATAGAACAGCATGAAAGAGATAATAAATTCAAATATTAAAAGTTACTGTGTTTATTGGTTTTATTGATATATAATTTAATTACCATATATTTCAACTGTTTAAAGTGCATAATTCAGTGATTGTTAGTACATTTTCTGACCATTTGTGTAACCATCACCATAATGTAGCTTTCGAACATTTCACAATGCCAAAAAGAATCTTTGCACTCACCAGCAGTCACTCTCTACCTCCTTCCTCATTTCAGTCCTAAGCAACCTCTAATCTACTTACTTTTTCTATAGATTTGCCTATTCTGGGCATTTCATATAGGTAGGGTCATATAATACGTAGTCTTGATAATGTTTCTAAGGTTCATATATGTGGTAGCATGTGCCAGTACTTCAATCCTTTTTATTGCACAATAATATTCTATTATATGGGTATACTCATAGCACATTTTGTTAACCCATTCATCAATAAACTATAATGACATGGGCAAACTTGAAACACCATGTATCTCTTCCTGATCACACACCACTCTTATTCATGGAATTAACCATTATCTTGAATTATTATAATTATTTTCTTGAATTTATTATATATTACATTATATAATATACATTCATCCCTTAAGCAGATATACTATATACATATTCACATTTATTAGTGAATAAGTTTTGCCTGCTTTTTACAGAATTGGAATAAAAGTAAATGTGTAATTTTGTACTACGCTTTTCCACTGCACATTATAAGATTCATCATGTTTCTGCTATTGATTGTATGCTGCTGTAAATATCCCTATTGTACTTTGTGTGGTAGTTTATAGACGTGTGCTTTGATTGTACTTTTACCTAATTTTAACCAGGTTACTATAAACATTCATGTATATACTTTGTAGTACATATGTGCTTATATTTACTTTTAGGGGGCATATACTCAGGAATGGAATTTTTGGCTGTTTTCAATATTATGTACCAATTTACACTCTCTCTAATGGTGTATGAGATTTCCAGTATTTTCACACCCTAACTAACACTTGGTATCATCATACTGTTTTTTATTTTTTTATTATTTTGGCAACATGTATTTGCATATAATTTAATGCATAGATCTAAAGTGAACAGGTTGATGAGTTTTGATAAATGTATATATCTGTGTAAACTGCATCCCTATCGATATTAGAACACTTCATCACTCTGGAAAGTCTTATAATCAGTCCCCACCTTACACTCCTCAGAGGCAATGAGTGCTTTGAATTTTTATAACATAGGTCGGTTTTGCCTATTTTGAACTTCATATAAATAGAATAGTGTATGCACCCTTTTGTGTCTAGATTATTTCATTCCACATATTGCCAAAGGCCTTTATCAATGCTGTTGCATATATTGATTGTTTATTCTCTTTTATTGCTGAGTAGAATATTATTGTAAAAATATACCTAAAATTATTGTCAATTTTTTGTTGAAAAACCCTGAAATTTTTTTTCCCATTTTTTGCCTGCTAAGAATAAAGGTCCTATGAATATTGCTTTTCAGGTCTTTTTGTAGACATAGGTTTTCATTTATCTTAGGTGAATTATTAGGAGTTGCATTGGACACAAATATATATTTGAGATTGGAATGGGTCCTCAGGAGGCAGCATCCATAAAAGATGCACAGTTAATGCGGAAAATGATGTTTTTAGACATGTTGCAGAGGCTTACTCAGTTTGTATGTGCAAACACAGCAAAGCTGACATCTAAATTCTTCTGACAAATACTCAAATAACAGACGTTGACTTACTATGAGTCATCAGCATGCTCCCATAAACTTTTAGATTCTTAGGCTGGACCCTGTAGGAACACAGGCTACTAAGTTTGTTGCAATAAAACTCTTCAGAGTGGGTTTGATGAAACCACAATCAAAAGAAAAAATGTGAGTCAAAAAAGAAATGTCCTTTAGTTATACTGTTCAGCACTGTGCATTTAGCTAGATTGGTTTAGAACTGTTGTATTATTCCACTTGAATGGAGCTCACCAGACATGACTTAGATATTCTTTAGCAAGGCAGATTTTTAATTCTAGTTCTTTGCTGTTGTGTGTTTAAAACACATAAGTACATTTCAGCAAATTTATTTTAGATATGAAACTGAAAACATACCTTTTTGTATGTAGACTGAAGAGAATATACTCGTATATGTAACTCTTTCTATTCTCCTAGCCTTTCACACGTTTTTTTTTTAGTCATTCCTTTCCCATTTTAATTGCTGGTAACTTAATTGTGCTAGTGATAGTTGGTACCAAAAAAAGTGATTTATTTTAAAAGTTAGGCAATATAGTGGCAGTATAGGATAGCAGTTAAATTCTTATTCTCTGGAGTTTGACTGCTGCTTCTCGATTTGTAGTGTTAGAAATGTTGCTCAGTCTTTGCTTCAGTTTTCCAAAGCCATCTACTGTCAATAACACCTAACCTGTGTTATCTTGAGGAATAAGTGAAATAATGTTTATAAAAATCATTGCACAGTTTTTAGCATATAAGAAACTCTCAGTAGATGGTAGCTATGTTGCTGTTATTACTGTGAAGTGAGGAAAATAAGATTCGAAATATTAGGACTTTTTGGGGTGCTTGAGTTATTGTCATTGTTGCTTTAAAGATGCCTGGGGTAAGAAGAAACAAAGTCAGGTACATTGTAAATGCATGTCTCAGTTGCTCAAACAGGTAATGTGCTGTTCTGGCCATCTTCAAGATCCCTTTCTTTGAATAATTCTTGGGACTTGCAGGACTCTATGTGTAGTCCTGCATATGGGTACAATAATATTGACATTCTCTGCCTATGAAGAGTTCTTCCTGGTCCCTCCCCCCAGACTTACCCTCCTGTGGGAGGATTCTTAGCAGATGGCACAAGATTTATCCTTATCCTCTTTTCTACATCTTCTTATATCTTATTAAGTTGATAAGTATACAGCTTGAAAGTTTTGAAAGAAAGCACTACATAATGTAGGCATTTTATAAATACACGAGAGATGAGTGCAAAGTTGGAACATAATAGGTGGTGGAAGTAGGCATGTGTTTCATACCCAGACAGCTAAATAAAGCATGCAACATCACAGTTAGCCAATGTCAGAACTAAAAATAAATACTAGTCTTAATGCCTCTGGGATCAATAAGCTCACTCTGCTTTAATGGAGCCTCAAGCTAAGTTTCACAGTTTTCATAAAAACAATATACTTTATTATGAGTTGGTATAATTTTAAATATATACTAAATATACTGATATTATGCTAGCATACTAGATACTAGATACTGTGCCATGGGTGCTGGATACTGTGCCATGAGCCATATAGGAACAATTTTATGGAATTCTCACAATGAGTTTCTTTTCAGCAGTAAGTGTACTAATAGCTATTTTTCATATGATGAAACTGGGGCACAAAAAAATTTAGGAGCTTTCCAAAGAACACTCAGTCAGCAAATGGTAGAACTGAGCTCTAAACTCAGGAAGTATGACTTCACCACGCCGACACATAACCAATATATCACATGAACAATATATGAAATTTTTGTACTGGACGGATATAATATGACACATTACTTAAGTCAAGTGAGTATTAATTAACTGGCTGGGAACTGTCTACCATCTATAAATATTTCACACCCATACTCATGCACACAAAGGCACACACGTGCCCATGCACATGTATGTGTGTAGGCTTGTTTTAAGTGGGCAGTGCATTTTGGATTACAAGTAATTAACACATATAATTTCTAAAGCATAACTCCAATGGAATTTTCCTAATACAATTCAAGAAACAGTATTTTTCATGTTCAAAATGGAAAATGCTCCGTGTGGATATGCACGGGGTTTTTAGTTCCAGTAGCAGTTTGAGTTGGTTTCGCATAGGCTCCCCTGATTCTTTCATTTTGCTTTATTATTATTTTTACTTTTGTTCTAATAAAAAAGCATTTAAAGGACTAAAGGTCAATAAAACAAACCATCCATTTGTCTATAGTGCACATCAGTCGAGTTCCTTGATGTTTGAATGAAGACATTCTATTAGATTCAGAAATGAGAAAGAAAGAAAAAGTCTTTTAGTTTCTTTCACTGAGGTCATTTTCACTGAGGTCATAAGATGTCAAGAGGTAGAGTACAAACACATGTACTTGTAATATTTTTTATCTCAAGTAAAAAATTAGGAGATTCTGGTTAAAAATAAAGTAATTTATAGTTAACTTTAAAAGTTTTTCTTTCTCTAGAAACCTTAATTAAGTGATTCTTCCATAAGTGTTTAGATCAAGCTTAGGTTAATGTTCACAGTTCAAAGAAAATTGGAAATTGAAACATCATCCATATTTAATTCAAACTACAATCAACTTCACTTTTCTTTATAATTCGTACTTGGTGCGTATATGATATCACAATTCTAGAATTGCTGCAAATAAAACATTTTATTCAGCTACCAGGGAACAAACTCAATTTGAAAGCAATAGGTCTTTTCATAACTTCTCATATTTGAGGCATTTCAATTATATCATTTTCAACAATGCTTAAATATTTCTGTGAGTTTATCTATATGATTTTTCTTCAAATGGTGATTAAGGCACATGATGAAAAGAGTTATAGGCAGGAAGTTATTATTCATGTTAGCATACTTTTTACGTGTGTTTGTAAAGAGTTTTTCGAGAGATATATTGATCATATAGCTAGGCCAAGTTTATGTGTAAATTGAATTCCAAACTGTGTTTTTATGTCAGATATAAGGAATTTGACAATTTTTCATAGAAATGATGGTATATAACATTTATAGTTCCCCAGGTCATCCTCAGTGAGATTGAGATTTGAAGAGACACGGAGCCAACTGAAAGAACAGGGAGAGACTTCTATTTCTAGCAATGGTCTACTAGATAGTCAGGAAAATCTTTCCAGTATAAAATATTGCAAGACAGATAAATCAGTAACTGTTATTATAAATACTTAGATAAACTCAAAATATACTGAAATTATTATTTTACAGCTTGATACAATAAAATTATTGTAAAAATAAAGAACTCTATAAACTCAATTATCAAAATAATGCTATTATCATGTGGTATACAATTTTTAAATATTAATATTTTCCATTTTCAGGTTATTTTGTACATGGAGTAATTACCTAAATACTTCATACTTCTTGAACAAGTCAGAAACTTAAAGTCCTTATTTAAAACAAACTGTAGCTAATGTCGTGAAACACCATCAGCACTGTAATGAAACCTTGCTTATAAAAAAACAAATAACAATTAAAAAATGAAAAAAAAAAGACTTGAATAGGCACTTTATCAAAACAGATACATGGATAGAAAATAAGCACATGAAAGAATATTGAAATTAGTCAACAAGGAAATTTAACTTAGGAACAGAATAGAACACCGCTAAACACCTATGAAAATGTCTTTCAAAAAGAAAAAGAAAAAGAAAAGATGCTCACTATGCCATATGCTGGCAGCAATGTGGAACAACTGAAATTCTCATACCTGTTTTATGGAATTTCATTAAGATGTCCCTTGGATTAAGTTTTTTCCTATTTCTTCTTTGTTGAGCTTTCTTGGATTTGTGGGTTTATATTTTTTCATCAGATTTGGAAGATTTTCGTTCATTATTTCTTCAAATAACTTTTTCATTCCCTTCACTCCTTCCTTCCCTTCAGGTGCTTCAGTTACATGTAGATTAAAAGCTTGAAGCTGTCACATAGGTCACTGACACACTGCTTTTGTTTTTTTCCCTTCATCCTTGTTTCCCTTGTGTTTTGTTTTGAATAATCTCTATTTCTGTGCTATCAAACTCACTAATTTTTCATCTTCAGTGTTTAATCTTCTGTAAATGCCAGTTCAGTGTACTTTCCATCTTTAGCCTTTCCATGTGGGTGGTTTTTATATCTTCCTCATTTCTTTAACATATTCATGTTTTCCTCTGTATTCTTGAATATAGATTATAGTTATATCTCTTTTAATTTCTCTTTGCACTTATTTTATAATTGTTATAATTTGTGGGTCAGTTTTAATTGATTGATTTTACTCATTTTGGGCCATATTTTTCCTGCTTCTTTGCATGTCTGGAAATTATTTGTTAAGTGCTATGAATATAAATTTTACTCTTCTTTTTTTGGTGCTGGATAATCTTGTTTTGTTCTATTTTGGTTAATATTCTTCAGCTTTATTCTGGGACACAGTTTAGTTACTTTGAAATAGTTTGATCCTAATAGCCATAATGGAGCAGGGGTTGAGGATATTTTTTCCAGATATCATAAACTTTAAAAGAGAAATCTATATATAAGCAAAAGTGAAGAATAACTGCGTATTGGTGGTATTTGAGTATTATGGAGAAACTGACTCCATTTCTCATATCTAAGTATATAGATCCTGGGAGAATGGAGTAGAATCTACTTGAAGAAAGTGCAGTAAAAGCCATCCCCTTGTGCAGCCAAATTTCATTCAAGGCAAAGAAATGGAGAAAAAAATTTGAAAAAGAGATTGATATTATTGAAAGGTTCATTAAGTGCAAATATAATGTAAATCAGTGAGGCAGATAAACAGAAAAATATAAAAGAAAAGAACTAAAAGGATATAAAAATCGAATTACATTTTCTTTAGCTTTTTAAAAAGTATGAAAATCAAAATTTGTCCATGTTTATAAATTCATTATATCATTTTTTTTCAACTTTATATATTTTATAGTTTGTCTTTTAGTAGATTTAAGACATAAACATGCATATTACATTTTTTTATTTTACCATATGTTATACAAACAATTATGTACATACATCATAAAAATATATTAATATTTAGTTACTCTTTTTGAAAACAGAATCAAGTATTTTACATAGCATGTATACTTTGGAATCCTTGCATCCTCGCAATAAATTTTGGATTAAGGTAGGTTAGCCAAGAAGAAAACCTTAAACCCAAGATATTAGATTTGGTGTATTATACTTGCATCATCCAATTTCCAATGAAGCACATATATTTCGGGAATCAAAACAATATGAAGAAACAAAAAGTCTAAAATGAACTCTTAAAAAGATAAAATGACTATTAAAAATTAGCTCTGCTTCAGGATAATGAATGGTTAAATTTGTCAGAATTTGATCATTAATTAATGATTAAATTTGTCAGAAGTGCTATTAACACAGATCCTTTTAACTTTACTTCTCAATAAGGAATTTCCCTAGGAGAATGCCCTACAGAGCCCCCAATAGCAACTTCACACACAAGTGTTCTAATTAACCATACCAGAGGGTCTGCTGTGCTGTCTAGTTAATGCTTTCTATCTGTTTTTTTGCTGGCCATCATGTATCATTGTTCAGCGAGTGACAGCAGTCAGGTTATTAAAGGTGTAGACATTAAATTAACAACAGTAGTAAACATTGTAGCTGTACTTCACATCTCAGCAGAACCAATGAAGTGGATGACACCGAATCCATGCTGATATGCTGCGATGACAGATGGGCGTCATTTAACACAATACATCAGTGGGCAACCCACGTACCACAGCTGTCCTCCACTAAATGAATTAGATCAGGGTAATTAATCTAAGGCAGAAAGTATTGCAAAAGTGGGTCCTAAGCAGAATTAGAGAAGAATGAATTATTCTGCTAAAAAATTGAAAGGGATTTATGCATTAACAGTTTTAGGGCTGATAAGAGGTTCTCCAGAAGGTATTTCATTTCTTAATATATATATATATATATATATATATATATATATATATATATATATCGTGTGTC
>NW_007726809.1:41355-84987 GCF_000696425.1 Galeopterus variegatus
CATATATATATATATATATATATATATATATATATATATATATAAATCGTTTGTTGAAAAACAAATTCACTATTCAGGGCTAAAATGGCTGATGCCTATTCCTTTATTTCTATACTAAAAGTAGATGCTGCCAAGAAATGAGGCTCAACCTGGGATATGTGGATCAGTTTTCTAAAATAAAACAAATCTTTTTATCATTTATCATAAATGTTTGCTTTAGGTACAACTATCTCAGCACTGGCGGTTACACTGATAATAATTCAGATGTTATATTCTCATTTTAGATAAGTTTTATACATAAAGGGGTAGGTAGATAGATAATTTTTTTTCTTCCTGATTTCAGTTTCCTGTCAGACCAAAGATTATTTAGGTTTACAGGGTTGGTCTTGCCAAAAACAAGGCACACATTCTTAGCAATTTAGAGGAATTTCTTAAATATCTTATTCACTTTAAGAATCTATACAGGTATATTTCAAAAGAGTATATTTAACAAGTTAGCATCCCCTTTTGCTCATTTACAATAATTCACATTTAAGATCAAAATACTTACAATATAATATTAAAAAAGTTTCTTCCTACTATGGCTGTTTAAAGTCTTTTTATGATTTTAAAGTACTGATTTGTGATCTATGTCCTTAAAAAATAAAATAATCTGGAAGTTATATTTTAAAAATTGCCAATAGATGAAACCCACGATTTGGAAAAAGTCAGAAACTAAATTTAAAATCATCAAGTAAATAAATATTCTCTCTAATATTTAGCATTGTACCTAATTGTACTTATTTTCAATTTAAAAATCACAGGGCTGGGACATAATTTTCTAATTCGTGAATATCTTATGGATGTAATTCTAATGTTTCACTGTGCAAAGTTCTGATACCTTCCTATAAAACATATTTATGACAATTGCGGCCATTGATTAAGCAGCATGTCATCTGCTCAATTGTTATGGTTCCCCTCTAGTTTTTGTTTTCTTTCCATTGTCCTTTCCAGAAGCTCCTTTCTTTCGCCTATCATGCCAAGATGGAAAAACCTGCTGCTAATTACTGCAGTTGAAATTTTTAACACAGCAGGAAATATCCAAACACAGATCCTTCTTTTTTAAAGAAGTTGCCAGCTTCTTGTTAAGTTAGCAACTCTTAGTTGGAGGCCTGCACCAGTCACGTCAAAAGTATTGTATGTTTATTGTGGCAGCATAGCAAGCTGCAGCTGGAAGAAGCTACCACATGCACAGTATCTGATTTTTAAACTTCATTATCTTGATCGTCCATGATGAAAGTAAATTGTAGGCTAACTGCTAGTCGCACTTAAGAATTAAAATTGAAAAATGTTTGAAGGATAGAAAAATATAAACACACCTCAGTATGCAAGAATATTCAGTCTCTCTACTTAAATTCTTAAAATTTAAAAATGCCCAAGTATGTCAAATTATATAACTATCATAATCAATCTTGTATCTATTTTTAACTAAAATAAAGTATTAAATTAAAAAAGAGAGGGACTGTACTACTTAATTCAACTCCATTGAATACCTGTGTTAGCTGCAAATTCAGCCTGTAGTGGTCTATCATGACCAAAAGAATCAGTTTGTATTATTTTTAGAATATAAATAAAGCTAAATTTTAGAGGGTTTGACTTTTTTTTTTTTTTTTCTGATATGGACAACTGTCTGCAATATTACGAGTTCTTCATTTTGAATGGCCACTGAGCAGGAACAGTTCAAACTAATTTTGGTTGTTGCTACCTAGAGATATTTTTTATTATGTTCAGAAGATCTGTATTCATAACATTCTCTAATATCTCCATATAGTTTAAGTTTTACACTTTGATTTATGAGCAACAATAAAATACTGCTATAAACTAATTTTATTGCTATAACTTGTGATATGACAATATGGAGTGACAGCAATATCATACTGCCCTTCACATACAAAGCTGACATTACTGAGTCACCAGTATTACAATGTGTAATTTTAAGTTACATCCATATTCTACCCTTTCTATTTAAAAGCTTGTCTATTTTTTACCTTGAGAATCTCATTTTAACTATCTGAACTCGAGTTTTCTTATCTCTAAAATGGGAGGGATAATTTTGCATTGTTTTGAAGCTCCGATGAGAGAAAGAAAACATATTTCTTTAGTTAAATACTGTAACGTTTTATGACACAGCAGCCTCACGAATATTTTCTACTGCTCAACATAGAAGGACTGGTGCAATGTATTTTCTAATCAGTTTTAGCAGGGTAAAACTGATTAGAAACTTTGTCTTATTTACCATGAGGCAAGAATTTTTTTGTGTGCAAACCTGTTTTTCTTGGTGACCAAAATTGTAGCCTTCTTAAAAGATGCTCTCACCAATTGAACAAACCAAACCTCTACCTATAGAAAAAAAACAAAACCAAATCTACTTGACAGTGACTGTTACCTATCACAGTGCCATTTCAAGGGCCAGTGGTTGGATTTCAGACTCCGAAGATGCGGACGCATTTTTTTCTTTCCGGATAACAGCCATGAAAATGGTGCTTAAGCATGAAGGTTGATGAATGAAATGTCATTATGCTCTGTTTTTCTACATAATAGAATTCATGACTCAGCAGGTAAGTCTTGAACTTCGAATTTTCAAAATATGAACAAAACTATTTTTTTCACGTTTATTTGTTTTTTAATTGACACAAAATTGTATGTATTCATCACGTACAACACGATGTTTTAAAGTATATATGTTACTGGATGGCAGCTCCAGGTTCTTGGTCCATCCGTGAAAGAAAAACCTTCCATGGGACTGGCGAAAGGAAAGGAAGAGAGGGACGGAGACATGGAACATAATCAGGCTTTATTACCAATCGAAGAAGTGTGCAGGCGTCTCCGCCTGAGAGAAACTCACCCGCCCCTGACCTTGTCCTTCACCCGTCCCTGACCTTGTCCTTCTGCAGCCCGGGTGGAAGCTCCTAATGGCCGTGCTCTGCCCCTTCTGTTCCGCCGAGGGCTCCAGCACTGGCTCATCCAGGCTGAATACGTCTGAGCAGCCTCCCTGGTGCATGTCCCTGTTTTGCCCTGCCTCATCTATACATCGTGGAATGGCTAAATCTAGCTAATTAACAAGAATGAAATATATTGTCATTACTGGTGCTTCCTACTGTTCAGTCTCCCTAACTAAACAACAATGAGGTGCCAGTTTCAGGCATTTGATGTTTACAAGTACCCGAAATTATCATTCTTGGAGGCCACACGTGACACAGATACTACAGAGATAAGAAAATGGCCCTTAGAGACAAATAAGACCTGGACTTGCGTACTGCCTGTGATTGAGGGGAAGAAATTTAGAAATGTTTTGTTCGATTTTCTCTCCCAGAAAATGTGAATACCACTGTCAAGATTAAATAGCAATATAGTCACACATAATGTAACACAGTCAGCAGGTTGTCTGACACATAATAGAGGTTTAAATACAAAACCAAAGCAGAGAGTTATCAAGTAGAAAAAGCTTCTGAATATCTCTGTCGCTACATTACCAATGATTCTCTTCCCCACTCCACATATCTACACTCCAAAAAAGAGAGAACCAACCTCAGGGAGCCTTCTTATTATACATATGTGTGTGTATTCCTTGTAGAAGCAAGAAAATGTTTACAGGTGTGTATATTTTTTACCTTATTAAAGTGGCTAATGCAATGATCCAACTTGCTCCATCTTTCTTTGAGAAAAACGTAGAATCTGGGAAATAAGAATGGGATCCTTAATACACACACACACACACACACACACACACACACACACACACACACACACACACACACTAATGAAAGTGCTGTGGAGGTTGCTCCATCTACCCAATATGTCCTGGCATTACTGGCCTTGCAAACTAATGGAGCCAAGCCCAGAGCTAAGCGGGTTTAGAAGATTTGACTTCTTAACAAAGCTCCTGGAGACTTGTACAATTTTACAATGAGCAGTGAAAGCTATTGAAGTTGTTACTAGATTTCATCAGGGTTGAAATTTAATGTTCAGGACATTTCAAACACTGTCATTCACTGATTCCAATGAGTAGCTTTCAACTGTAATTAAACTAGTGGTTATTAATTAGTGTGTCTTTTATGTAAGATTTACATGCTTGATTGTCCAAAAGACCTTAACTTACATCTCATCTTCTATTTCCCATATCTGTGTTATTTTACCTAAAACATAATTTTACCATGTTTTCCCTAAGTTTCCTCATTGTCAAATAGGTTTGGTTAATGTCATTTATGTCCTTTCATAAGGAATACATATGACTGCATAAGTAACACCATTAGCACAATGCCTAGCTCATGGGACGCGCTTTATAAAAGTTAATTCCTTTCAGCTTCTGCCTTTTCTCTAAGTGATGGTAAGACTGCAAATAATCTTTAATTCTAAAAATCTCAGATCCAAATAAAAAATGAACTTTGAACGTTATTGATGATGATGATGATGTGATCTTTGGTTATTAGAAATGTGGAGCCCAAAACAAACAACACAGTAAAAAGATAACCTAAAGAATGGGAGAAAACATTTGCAAACTATGCACCCGACAAGAGATTAATATACAAAGAACTCACACACCTGAACAGTAAGATAACAAGTAACCCAATTCAAAAATGGGCAAAAGAGCTGAATAGATATTTCTCAAAGGAAGTTATACAAATGGCCAACAGACACATGAAAAAATGCTCAACATCACTCAGCATCAGGGAAATGCAAATCAAAACCACACTGAGACATCCACCCCAGTTAGACGAGCTATTATCAAACAGACAGAGAATAACAAATGCCGGTGAGGATGTGGGGAAAGGGGAACCCTCCTACACTGTTGGTGGGACTGTAAATTAGTGCAGCCATTATGGAAAACAGTATGAAGGTTACTCAAACAACTACAGATAGAACTGCCATATGATCCAGCAATCCCACTGCTTGTTATATACCCAATGAATGGAAATCATCATGTTGAAAGGATACCTGCAGTCCCATGTTTATTGCTGCTGTACTTAGAACAGACAAGAGTTGGAATCAACATAAACTTCCATCAACAGATGACTGGATAAGTAAAATGTGGTATATATACCCAACGGAACACTACTCAGCCATATAAAAGAATGAAATTCTGCCATTTGCAGCAACAAGGATGAACTTAGAGAAAATTATTTTAAGTGAAATAAGCCAGGCACAAAAAGAGAAATACCGCATGTCTTCCCTCATAAATGGGAACAAGGAAGGAAGGAAGGGAGGAAGGGAGGGAGGGAGGGAGGGAGGGAGGGAGGAAGGAAGGAAGGAAGGAAGGAAGGATCACAATAATACATTGAACTTTCAAAAAAAAAAAGAACAGAACTGTGGTTATTACCAGTGGGAAAGGAGGAGGAGAGGTTAGCAAGATATTAGTAAGCATGAATATACTAATTATCCTGATTTGATCACTACATTATGTACATATGTATTGATATTCAAATCTGTACCCTACAAACGTATAATCAATTGTTTCAACAACAAAAAAAGAAATTATTACAGGGATTACACTAAATTTGTAGATTGCTTTGGACTGTATGAACATTTTAACTTTCACTATCAAAATGTATAAAAACAAAATATCTTTTAAGAAATGTATAGGTGATTCTGATTTCATATATATATATGAGCAGTCTTCAAAAAGTTCATGGAAAGATTTGTATTATCTTTTAATTCCATTTTTCCAAAAAAATGGGTACTTTTCGAAGTACCCTTGTAAATGATTTTTAACTATTATATTAAAAATGACTCTCATTAGGAACCATGCAGTTAACTTCTGACCTACCTCATTTTGATTTTGAGTATTCTTTTATACTTTTGATTGGAGCCCCACAGAATAGATATGATCTGATTGCTTTTTGCTGTGTTATGGTGAATAACTTAGGTAAAGCTCCTTAAATCTTTATCAGTAGAAGGGTGTTATACCTCCATCCAGATATAGTGGCAGAAAATTTGTCTTTTCTTTCTCTTGCAGCTCTCTTCAGGCAAACCAAACAAAAAAAAATGTGTTTAAATCTATTTTCTGACATATTCTTTTATATATATATATATGTATGTATATGTATGTATGTATATATTTATATATATATATATATGTATGTATATGTATGTATGTATATATTTATATATATGTATATGTGTCTATATGCCTTAATGGAAAACTTAGTTCTGATAGCTTTATTATTGAATGCTTGTTAATGCAATTAAATAAGAATGTACTGGGTATCTTCCATATGCTTGATAGCCTATTAAGTCCTTGATCTTGAGCGTTTCTCAGTCTGCAATTACTTTCTTTTTAATTTTCATACTGGTAACTTATTCGCTATGTTAACATAATTTGGGTAAAGAAGCAATGACTACAGAATATATGCTGTGCACCAAGATTTTCACTCTCTGAACGAGAACATTGAGAGGAAATTAGTACAGCTGGTGAATCACACGCACACAAAGGTCTATCATGTCTACGTATTTAATTCTTTTCTTCTAAGGTAACCTAAAAGCACTATATTTTTACAGAGAGATTAACTTGTTTGAGAACAGAAGCTATTAATCTCTCCCATAACAGCCAGCTGAATCATTCTCATTCATTCTGTCAATGTCATTTTACAACTGAGTTTCAGACAATTTTTGCCAGAATAAGATGTATAAGCATTCGAAAATGCTACTATTCTCAGTTGAGTGTTCCTAATTATGTCTTTAGTTTATATTTGCTTAAGGCTTTTATGTTGCAATAATCTCCTGTTCAGTTTCTTCCTTTTTATTGTATCACACTTGACTGGTGTTAGAACATGGCATTCCTAGGCTGTTGTCTCTACTTATCCTACATAATAGCATGCTTCAGTAGAGTATGTTGAAGGAACTAGTGATCAGAAAGATGGGCAAAATCATATCTCTTTAATCATTGTGCTGAATTACAAACAATTACTTGGAGAGATGAAACTTTCCTCTGAAACCCAATGCAAGTCCTACTTTTAAATGAGCAAGGGGATCCCCAATATTTTACCAGGCTCTGTAGACAAGAGATATTTCCTCATAAACACTCTCCCTGATGGTTCCCAAATTTATTTCTCCCATCTATCTTTTTGGCTGTGCAGAATATACTGTATTTCATAATATTTTAGTGAAAAAAGTTATATTTCTATTTAGAATGCTAAATTTATAATAATTCAAAAAATGGGGAATAATTAATCACATTGAAAATAAAAATGAGAATACACTATGGACCTTTACTAAGTGATACATTTCTGTTACACCATTTTTTTAAATAAACTTTTTATTTTAGAATAGATTTAGATTTATAGAAAAGTTGTGAAGATAATACAGAGAGCTCTAATATACCCTTCACCCAAATTCCTTAGTTGTTAACATCTTACATTGGTATAGTCCATTTATCACAAATAATAAATCAATTCAATACATTGCTATTAACTGAAGTCCATGCTTTATTCATATGTCTGTAAGTTTTACCTAATGTTCTTTATCTGTTTCAGGATACCATGTCACATGTAGTCATCATGTCTTCTTAGGCTCTCCTAGGCCACAATGATTTCTTAGACTTTTCTTATTTCAATGACCTTGACTATTTTGAGGAAAACTGACCAGGCATTTTGTAGAATGGTCTTCAACTGGGAATTGTCTAATATTTTTCTCATAAATAAAAATGAATATTTGTTTTGGGGAGAAAATCCACAGTGGTAAAGTGCCATCACTCTCAACATGACTTATCCCTGTTTTGTATTAATCTAATCACCTGACCAAGTAGTGTTTATTTGGATTTTCCACCAAAAAGTTGCTCCATTACGTACTTTCCATACAGTACTCTTTGGAACAAAATCACTATGCACAGCGGATGCTCAAGTAGTGGGAAGTTATGGTCCACTTCTTTGAGGGTGGATTAGCTACACAAATTATTTAGACTTTTTTTTCTGTGTAGGAGATTTGTGTATTCTTCCCTGATTCATTTATTTTTTGATCATTTATTTATATCAAAATAGTCTCATGAATATTTATTTCATACTTTGTGTTATAAACAAATACTACTTATTTACTTTGTTACTCAAATTATTCCAACTTTGACCTTTGGCAGATTTTTCAGTTGTCTCCTGTGCCTCTTTAACATATCCCAATTTTTGTGTTTTTCTTGAGTATTTCTTTACTTTATGATGCTACAAAAGATGCTTCAAACTTTTAAATATTTTTTCTGCCCCAGTCTTAGAATCAGTCATTTCTTAAAGGAGACCTGATTTTCATATATACGTACATACTATATATTATACATGTGAGAAACATTAAGGGGTCATCAAAAAGTTCATGTAAGGATTATTATTATCTTTGAATTCAATTTTTCCATAAACTTTTTGAAGTACACTCATATATGTTATAAAACACAGAATAATTACCACACACAAATCTCCTCCCAATCCAAGAACAGAAATTATGTATATCAATGTGAATCTCCTATTTTATTCTGAGACAGTAATCAGAATCCTAAAATAGGTGTTTTTTATTCCCCTAATTTTTTCATATTGCTTTGTTCTCTCCACAGTTCTTGAGTTTGGATTTTTGTTTGTTTGTTTTCACTCTTTTTTAATTTGTTTAATTTCATTTTGGGAAACTTCTTTTCATGTACCTTTAAGCACAATGAATATTTTTCTTCGCCACATCCAGTCTACTGATGAGCCCATTTCCAAAGGTATTCTTTATTTCTGCAACCATATTTCTAATTTCTAAAATTTACATTTGGTTTTTTCTTATAATTTCAATCTTTTTGCTTAAATTTCCTATCTGTTCGTGTATGTTATTCTACTTTTTTCATTAGAATCCTTAACATATTAATTATACCTATTGTTGATTACCTGTATGACAAATCCATCTGGGTCATATCTGAGTCTGATTCTGATACTTGATTTTTCTCTTCAGATAGTGGGTTTTCTTGCTTTTTAGTATGCCTTGTAATTTATTGTTGAAGGCCAGACTTCTTGTATTGCATAATACAAACCGAGATACGTAAGTGTCTAGTGTGAGAATTTCTATTAATATGGCTGATAATTGTGCTTTTAAAAAATGTTTGGTGTTACTATAGGTGCTAGAGAGTTCAAATTCTTCTAGAATCCTTGTTTTTGTCTTTTCTATTTTCTTTCAGTTTCTCTAAGTACTCCTTCCCACAGAGAGTCTGCATTTTGCAACTCTAACAGCTATAACCTGTTATTATACTGGGGCTCTGGTAGAGTAGCATATACGGTGAGGCATTCTGTAATCTTTCACTTAAATCTCAGGTTTTAGTGGGCTGTGACCATCGCAGGTGTTTCTTCTTCTATAGCTTTCTCTCACTGTTAGGTGAGACAGAAGGGCTATCGAGTCTAGAATGAGTGTAATGCCTTTATCCACACCTCTGGAATAGGCTGTGATAATTTTTCCACTGGAAAGTAGGACTTTATTACGGTGAATGCTTTAGATATATTTCACAATAGTTACTTTTTCTTCCTGCCCCCAGAGACATTATGGAAGCCTCTTCTTCACTATGAGATTCTGGTGGGATTACAAGAAAAAAAAAAAAAAAAAAGTAAGGGCCTTCCCCTAAGACTGGGGCCCTTGGGCTATTCTCTCTCAAGCTAATACACACCCAGCTACTAGCAATTTGTCAAAAGTACCATTTAAGTGTCCCTTCCAGTTTATGGATTCAGCAGCTTCTGGATAGTAAGCAGATCCTAACTGTGACTTCTGGATTTGTTTCCTTCTACAGTTTTTAGTATTGTTATTTGTACTCCAAACCAAGTTTCTGATTGTTGCAAGAGAAGTCACTGCTGTTCAGTTTTTCAGCCTTGTTGTGGTAACAGGAGTGGCAACTTCCATGCTCTTTACATGTCAGAGTTGAAACAAAAAATATTTTCATTTTTGAAAAATAATTTCACTGGATGTCTTTTATTTCCTTCTCTTCTCTGATTTCTCTGGCTAGTACTTCCAACACTATGTTGAATAGGAGTGGTGAGAGTGGGCATCCAGATTGGAAAAGATGAAGTCAAACTGTCTCTGTTTGCAGATGACATGATCCTATATATCGAACAGCCTAAAGTATCTACAAAAAAACTCTTGGGGGTGATGAATGAGTTCAGCACAGTAGCAGGATACAAAATCAACACACAAAAATCGGTAGCATTTCTATTCACCAATAGTGAACATGCAGAAAGAGAAATCAAGAAAGCCTGCCCATTTACAATAGCCACCAAAAAAATAAAATACCTAGGAATTGAGCTAACCAAGGATGTGAAAAATCTCTATAACGAGAACTACAAACCGTGTAAAATCTATAAAGTAAAGCTACGTAACCTTGTTGCAAAAAAAAAAAAAATTATTTCACTGGGTAGTCAGTTTTAGCTTAATTGTTTTTTTTTTTTTTCCTCTCATGCTTTGTAAGATATGATCCTATTTTCTTTGATTGCTGCTATTGGGAAATCTGTTATTAGTATAATTATAGTTTTATTGTGGGCGATCCATCCTTTCTTCCTAGCAGTATGTGTGACCTTATCTTGTCTTGGGCATTTCTCAGTTTCAGTATAATGTCTCTAGGCTTGGCTTTCTTTTTATTTATCTTCTTTGGACATAACTGAGTTTCCTGAGCATACATACACATTTATGATTGTCCATAGTTTTGTAAATGTCAGTATGATTATCTCTTCAAATATTACCTTGTCTAAATTCCTTTTTTCTGGGAATGTGACTAGATATGTTTTGTCTATTTTCTTTCCATCCTCCTTACCTCAACTTGTTTTTTATGTTTTCCAATTTCTTGTATCTCTGAACTGTGTAATTTCTTCATTTCTGTCTTCCAATTCACAAATTCCTTAGGTGAATTTAAATCTGAATTTTAACAATATAATGAGTTTTTAATTTTAACAATTACATTTTTCCTTTTTAGCTGTCCCTGTTGGCATGAATCTGCTTGCTTTCTTTGTTGTTTGTCCCTACTAATTCTCATTATGATGACATGCCTATGTTCTTTATGGCATTTGATAGTGAAATAATTACTTTAATCTCTGTGTGTCTTGTGGGCCCCAGCTGTAGAATCTTTTATGTATTGAAAAACTGCTTTTGCTCCTACACGTAGTCTGAAAGTTCTACTTATTTAAGGTTATGTCATCATTTCCCAATGGACCAGACTTAGTGCAGGAATTCCAGTCTCAGCTCTTCTGATTTGTTGCTAAACCAATGATCAGCACACAAACAGCAAGCATACTACTAGCATATTCTCACAGAATAAATCTCTGCTTCTGGCTACTTCCTGGCTTCTAGCTCTGACTAATGTCATCTTTTGGACGTAGGGAATGAATCCATCCACAAAAATTTGTCCTTCTGAGTTCCAATGTTTCTGTAGTGAACAGAATTATCAAAAACCTTGTTCACAATATTGATGGAAGTGAAGGTTGTAATTTCTTTTTAACTCTTGGTATAAATTAGTTAAAACTATTATTTACTCCTATTTTTGTATTGTAGTCTTACTAACTAGACTATAAACCTTTCTCAATCAAGGGGCAAATTATACTCTTCTTCATGTCTCTATCCTTTAATAGATTTTTCAATACTGGAATCACGTAACTTGTTGATAATTATCCTTACTGTTCCTGGCTTTGCCGGAAGCGATGGATTCAGAGGCTTCCTCTGCCAGGTCTCATAGATTTCCTTTGCCAGTGAACATATTATACAGAATTACCTCTCGAGTGTATCACTCAGTAATGTTAGTGTCTAGGCATTAGTATGATGAAATTGTTTATCATAATATACAGACATCTTGAGCATACTTTTGTTCCATAAGAAAAAGCCAGCTGTGTACAACTAGGAGTAGAAACGATAAAAAGAAACTCAAAAGTAGACTGCATAATGTGCTTACCTAATGAAAAATAGAGGGTGGAGAAAATTTCAGGATTTTTCTATATTATATTTCTGTAATATGTTGTGAATTTAGAAACGTTAAATGAACATTGACTTCATAAATTTACTTTCAAATCTTTTTTGATTTTCAAATAAAATTTAATTTCTTTTTTATTTTATTTTAACTTCTCAATATACATTGTAGTTGATTTTCTTGTCCCTTTACCCAGTCCTCTCTCCCCTCTACCTCCCTCCCCCCACTATATCATATCTGTTCACTTATCTTAACAAGTTTAAGGAATTATTGTGATTGTTAATCTCTTTTTTTAAAGAAGTTGATCTCTGCTTGACAGCATGCATTGTTTAAACATAAACATACACAATTTTTTTACAGTAAAACATTTTACTTTCTAGAGAATTATATTTTATTCAGGTTTTTAATGCATAAAAATTATTGTGTTTCATATGTGAACATATAGTAAAAAACCCAACAGATTATATACAATAAGTGGTCTTTTCTAGCATATGCCTTATTCGTATTCCTTACTTACTATATACTAAAAGTTCTGTACCTCTCCTACAGTATTAAAGTCTAATGTCCATGTGGATTAATGTTTCAAATATACAGATCACTAGGTGCTTAAATTTCAAAAATTATTTATTTTATGAAGTACTATAATAGGCAACACTTTAAATGCAAGCTTCATGGATGGCAGTTTTGCAGGTGAAATAGGACCTTTTCCCCTCTATGTACTGGATAACCAGTTGAAAGAGAATTTGGAAAAAGATCTTGATTTTTCAAATTGTGTTGGCCTAATAAATCAAAATCCCATAGGGTAGAAATTATTTCCCGTTTTTAATTGTCTTCATTTTTAGGTGTTTTTCAGTGCCACTAAATAAATATTTGTAGAGTGAAATTAAAATGTGATTATTTAAGACTGAAATTTATTACAGCTACTGTTACCTTCTTTAGAGAGTTGGAATAACTAACATTAGTTGAAAAATATACTTCCCTTTAGTTAGAGACATTAGTGGAAGGTGAAAAAAAGACAATTTTCAAATTTCATTGCTGGTGTGTCTGTGTGTGTGTGTGTGTGTGCGCGCTTTGGATGAGGCAGAGTATGTAGGCCCTTATATTGTTAAATAATATTCATAAGGCTTTTATCCCACGTGCACACACACACACACACATGCACACATCCCCTCCACGCCCCCATAGCATAGTAGTCCAATATAGCAGTATAGCTTAGAGATCTAAATCACTCTTTATTGTAACACAATGGGAATATTACTTCAAAACTCAGGGAAATGTCACAGGGAGATGTAAAAAGTGGAGGATCAAAAGAATATGATGCAGGATATGAGCAGAGAAGGTTGATGGGAACTTGAAGATTATGCAGATAGTTGAAAAGCAAATAATGTTGAATAAGAAGGTGGACAAACAGGCTTTAGGACAATGGATGTTTGATATTTATTTTTTAAAATGATCTAATGTACAATCTCTCTTTTCACTCAAACTTGAAAATGCATGAATATCTTAAGTGAGTTAAGTCCTTATATAAGAGGATCAAGCAAAATCTACAGCGATGTTAAAGGTCAAAGGATATATCAAAACCTGTACATATTCTCTGAAATTTAAGAGCACTACAGGAAAACTTTACTGTATTAATAGTAGGGGTGGCTTAAAGGAAAATGCACTGATGGATTAGTCTTATGTTCCACTGGGGAACCAGCTTATGTAGGAGAACATTGCACTCATCAGTATTCTCCTGTATTTTTCTATCCCTTTTTCTTCTCTTCCCTGAAGATCATACTTTTATCAAACTTAGAAGCTCATATTCTCTTTCAAATGAGGCTTTTTTTTTTTTTTTTTTTTTTTACCGGTAAGGGGATCACAACCCTCAGCACGGTGTGGTACGCACCACTCTCAGCCAGTGAGCGCACCGGCCATAGGATCCGAACCCGTGACCTCGGTGCTACCAGCACTGCACTCTCCCGAGTGAGCCACAGGGCCAGCCCCAAACGAGGCTATTTTATAAACTTTTATATTGAAGGTGAAAATGAGCCTTACAATATCCATCGTCTTACTTTTGCTGAATTTAAGGAAGGATATTCTGTATCTAAATTGTAAATTCGGTGCCAGAATATAAATAATTCTCAAATTAACTTGAGAGCTTTTTTCAGAGCCCATGAAAAAGCATGGTAAATCACAGGTACCTAGGAACAAAGAGAGATAATACTCCAGTAGATAAACAATATATCCACATTAGTAAAATGCAGATAAAGTAGTGCACAGAGTAAAATTCATACCTTTAAGCACTTAAGTTAGGAAAGAAACAGAATCTAAGATAAATAATCTAAGCTTCCACCCAAAGAATGTAAAAGAAAAAGAGCAGAGCAGATACTAAGTGTGTACAACTAAAGAATAATAAAGAGCATAGTAAAAACCAGAAAATACCTACAAATCAAACCCAAATTTTGTTTCCTAAAAGATAAAAAAAGCAAACATTAGTGCGATTGACCTTAAGAAAAACAAGAAATATGACAGCTTATTACCAAAATTAGGAATGAAAGAAAAGATATCACAAAAGCCCCTAAATAAATTAAGTAGGAGAGAATATCATGAACAACTTTGTCAACAAATTAGATAAATTAAATGTACAAATTATATAAATATACAAATTGAATCAAAAAGAAATGGAAATTTGGATATACCAACAACAGGTATAATCATTAAATTAGTAATTAAAAATCTTTCCACAAAGAAAAACCAAGACTCAAATAAATTTACTTGGGAAATCTATAAAGCATTTAAAAAGAAGAAATTTAAAAAACAATATTTGTGTTACAACATAGAGCAAATAAACAGTATACACACCCAAGTGTTCTTGTGTGAACTGAACAAGACAGCATTTTGCATATTGTACTCGAAAAATTTCAAAAATCGTTAATGAGACCTCTATATCCTAAAGTATGATTCCATGCATACTGCAAAGTCCTACTCCACTGCAAAACTAAAAAAGCCTGACTAAATATATATATATATATATATATTGCATATCTTAATGTCAGAAAATAAAAATATCTAAGTTTACCTTTTCAAAGCCAAAAAATGTGAACAAAATGTATTGTGTAGACTTCTAGTTACATGAAAAATGTTAATACTGACATAGCTGCAAAAGAAAACAATATTTTAAAAAAGATAAACATATTAAACTCCCATAAATTTCCATTCATTTTGAAAATTAAAAACACATTTCTAAGTAGCTCATGGGTCAAATAAGAAATTATAATATAGGTTAAAAATTGACTAGATTTAAATGACCATTCAAATACTGCATGCCAAATCTTATGAAATGCAATTAAATATGTATAGTTTGATGTTTATATTATAAAAATATTTTATGTTAATTTATGAGCTACATTCAAATCAGGAGCCTATGAAAAATAAAAAAAAAAGAATCAACCCAAAGAAGGTAGATGTAAAGGCATAATAAAAATAAGAGCAGAACTTAATAAAAGAGAAAATGTAGATAATACAGAGAAGTACACAAAAGAGATGTCTTTGTTGAGTTTGAAGAAGAAAATAAGAGAGAAGGCTTGAATATAATAGAAATTAGAAAGGAGACATAAATATAAATTCAGTTCACACTAAAAATAGTGTAAGAACTAAAAACCTTGCACAAAATAGATAAATCATAGGACTAGGTTTTAAATTCTCATCTGTTTTACTCTTAAGTGTATACTCTTCATCACAGCATTAAATTATAATATCATTTGGACATAGTTTATTCCAGATCTTTACCTCCATGTCTCAAACTACATATCATCTATATTTGGAAAGTAGTACACAAAAACTTTGACAATTTGTGGTCAATGTGGAGTTGTATGTACATGCCTATAATTATATATAATGTATACACAGATAAGTGTCATATGAAACTGCACTCTGGTATTTCAGAGGACAGAACAATCACCCCTGAATTTTGGATGGGGGTGGGAATGACATGAGAATTAGAAAAGATAAATGAAAAAGATAAATGAAATGAAAAAGAACATGATTTTTCCTTGTTCTGTAAAAATAAAGAATTTATTTTTATTTTTATTAAAAGGAAAATAAAGTCTATAAAAAATGTGCATCTCAAATTGATGGATGAGCATGGGTAAGAAGATAGCACAGCATTTAGCTCCTTAGGAAAACTGGTTATTTGGATGTATGTTTGGTAATATTAAAAAAGAAACTTTAGAATATTTCCCAAAGTCTTACATAATGTACTATCACAACCATATAGAAAATATTTCTTTCTAATACCTTATTAGGTATTGGGAGACAGTTATTCATGAATTCTTCATGTTTCTAAAATATCTTGTATTAACAGACCATCTGCTTCAGAATTACCTTTTCAAGAATTGTATAATGAGGCATACCTGGAAGGGGAGAGACAGGGATTATCTCTGGAGCAAATTTATTTACATATCATGAGAGTAAACAGGGAGACATCCCACTCCCTGAGGACATTACAGAGTAATAAAGATGAAGTGCCTCTTTGCCCTCTCTGGAGTTGTCTGATTATATTTCAACACAGTAAAGAGAGTGTCTCTCTCTCCGGAGAGGAGGAAGGACAGGTTTGCCAGCATCTCCTATGTAAGATCAGACCATCTTAATCTCAGGGCTCCTCTTCTGCATGCACACCCATGGCATATGCAGGCAATACATCTCATCACATCACTCTGCAGGAATTAGGGTTTGAGGAAATGACAGCAATTGTTACTACTGCTGTAATAAAGTAAGTCCATTTGTGCTCATTGTCTCTGCCAGCTGAGTCTATGGAAGTGTGACTAACCAACCTAACAGTTGCCACCATGCTTCTACTTAGGAACAGCTTGACTGATTGACATTAGACTGATTTTTCCAAATTCAAGAATAGCTGGGAAACTAATTAATGTGGAGGTGGGGAGAGAAATAGAGATAAACACCTACCCGTATAATGTGCCTACGAGATTATACTATATACTTATGTTATCCTTATTAACAATTAACTTTAAATTCCCTTTCATTTTTCCTTTTTTTTTTTTTTCCCCTTTTTGTCTTTTTTACTGACTGGTAACAGGATCGCAACCCTCGGTGTTGCGCCCGCACCACGCTCAGCCAGTGAGCGGGAACCGGTCCACACATGGGATCTGAACCGTCGGCGGGAGCGCCGCCGCACTTCCAAGCGGCGCACTCTCCAGTGCGCCACTGGGCTGGCCCCCTTTCATTTTTTCTAAAAATTGGATTAACATTCATTTGCTCTCAGCCCCCATCTTATTGAAGATACAGAAATTGGAAAATTATTCAAAACCTATCAGAGGTTTATGTTACATGTAAACCTTATGGCTTTTATATTCCATGGCTTATTTTCATTTTCCTACAGGGTGTTGGATAGCTTTAAAATTACAAGACAAAATTTTACAAACACATAAAAAATACAGTGGTTTATTTTGGTTTCCTGGTTATATAGTTGTTTTATTGTTTTGTCATTTTTTCAAAATATCAAATAAAAATTAGGTTGCTGGTGACTTATCTTTTTGGTTCTTTGTGAATGAAATTTAAATCTTTAAGATGAGGGGCTGGCCGGTTAGCTTAGTTGGTTAGAGCACAGAGCTGATAACAAAAATGCCAAGGGCTTGGATCCTCATACTGGCCAGCCACCAAAAAAAAAAAAAAAAAAAAAAAAAAAAAAAAAAAAAAAAAAAAAACCCCAAAAAAAAAAAAATTTTTTTTTTTTTTTTTTTAAAAAAAAAAAAAAAAAAAAAAAAAAAAAAAAAATCATTAAGATCAAAATTTTCTCATAAATGTATTGAAAATTGGTAATTTATAGATTACTATATACCTTTTATTCTTACTTTTTATGTTGTTGTTCACATAGAAGCTACCAGAAAATAACCAGTTGTTTCTTACTTTCCATGAGTTGTCACTTTAAAAGCACACAAACACAAGAATTCAAATTACTATGTACTTAATTTTTCATTCATTCATTCATTTTTCAAACATCACTTATTGGTGGTCTGCTTCCACCTATAATGAATAGAGACCAGATTTACTACATACTTAATTTTTCATACATCACTTATTGGTGGTCTGCTTCCACCTATAATGAATAGAGACCAGATTTACCTTGCCACTTCATACTACTCCAAACTGGAAACAATGTATGAAAAAATGGTTTTCAATCTTGACATCATGCATTAAAGGGCAGTGAGACCTGAGAGATGGGAAACAAAGTGAGTACTAGGACTGCCCCTGCTTGCCACCTTGAGAGAGCTTCTAGCAGTCGGGCAGGAATGGGGAAGCCTGGCAATGCCTAAGCCTAGTGACCTCTGGGCTCAGGAGAAGTAATTGAAGGTCTGGGGAGACCAAAGTGGCTAGCATTTACATATCAGAGTACTGGATAGGTAAGAGCTGCATAAGGAACTTGGGAAATCTGCAGAGTATTCCATCCAGTATTCTTTAGAGTACTGATCAATATGTTTACGTGAGGAAAGTACCTGAGTCTAAGGAAAGAATCCCCTTGTAAAAATCAGAAGAAAGAATAGCTGAAGCTCCTACAAGGCAGAACATAGTATCTATGTCAATTGCCATCAGCTAGCCAGGAAAAGCTGACAATTAGAGCATTTGACAGATTATACAGAAGACTCTTGCATTTAAGTGATAGGGAATAATTAGATCTAGACTAAATATTGCTTCAGTACTTGACTAATACATCTTAAAAGCAATACTGGAAAAGTAACTGCTTCCTGTAACTGAACTATGTCCCTCAGAAAGCACAAGAATACTTATAGCAATAAAAGAAAATTCCAGGACCCCAAAAGATAAAATTTATGTCTGACATCCAATCAAACATTACCAGGTATGAAAACAGGAAGACCTATATGATTGAGGAAAAAAATCAACTAACTTCAAAGTATCTATAACTTTCATAAAAGAGATGTTATATTAGGATAATAAGATATCAAAACTGTTATTGTAACTGTTTTCCAGATGTTCAAAAAGTTAAATAGAGACATGGAAAGCATAAAAATAAATAAAACTTCTAGAGGAGAAAACTAGAATATGCAAGATGAAAAACAGACTGGATAGGATTAATGGCAAATTAGACATTTCAGATAAGTGAATTCGAAGATAGCAATATATCAGATAAGTGAATTCGAAGAATGAAAAACAGACTGGATAGGATTAATGGCAAATTAGACATTTCAGATAAGTGAATTCGAAGATAGCAATATAAATGAAAGAAAATGAAACGGAGAGAATAAGGAACCTTACAAAATGAAATAGGCATCAGTGATATCAAACAACCAGTATCATGGACCATTTTCTCTGATTATGATGAAATAAAATTAAAACTAACAGAAAAAGTTAAACAAAAGTTTGAAATAAAATATTCATCCAAATAACTCATTGGTCTAAAAAGTATTATAAAAACTGGGAAAAATACTTAGAAATGAAAAAAAAAATATGTCTTGGATGCAGATAAGATGGTATTTGTAGTAAGTGTAGAGTTTTAAATGTTTACATTAGAAAATAAAGGAAAAACATTTACTTAATCAACCTTCTTAAGAAGAAAAGGAAAAAATAGTAAACTCAAATAAATAAAGGAAAGAAACAATAGAGATAAGCACAGAAACAAACTAGAACACAGTGATACAATATAGAGACTCAAATAAACAAAATCAAATTATTTGAATAGAATTCATTCATTCATTCATTCCACAAATATTTATTGAATGTCTACCTACATCAGTCATGATCCCAAGAGGTAACAGATGGCACAATTAAATCAGGATTGAAGAGAATGTTGTGAAGGCACAATTTACAAAGGTGTTGGTAGAATTAAAAAAAATAAAGAAATAAAAAAATAAAGAAATATCAAAGGATACTGTATCTAGTAATAGAGGGGCCTAAAGTGTTAAAAGAGGCTGGTGATGTCATCCCAGGGTGGACAGTGCTTGTGATTGGAACTGGGACTTTTAGTGGAGGGAAGCAGCCAACCAATCCTGGGGACTTGGCACTTAAGAAGCCCTTCCTGCCCTGCTGAGATTGGACAGTACAGGATATAGTTGATTTGCAGTAGAAACTTCCCAGTCCCCACCTTGTTCCTGGGCATCTAGCTCTTTATATTGCAGAAAATGAACAAGTACATTTACTTTATCTTTTTTAAAGTTGCCATGTCAGCCAAGATGTTATATACAGAAAACAAGAAACATCCTTCCACATTTTAACTAGTGGAAAACTCCACTCAGTGACAGATTTCCAAACTCTGCAACTCACCAAACTTTAAAAAAACTGGCCCATACTGGAAAAACAAAACAACACAGTCCTTTGGCCATGATCAAACATTGTGTTCAATTGTAAACTTGGAGATTTGGGCTCTGAAAAACCTTTCCTGGTAGTACTCTTGAAGGATGGGCACCCGCCTCTGAGAAATGATGGAACACGTACAAGGTGATTAATAATGTAAGATCTACTGGACCTGGGTTTGGGGTAAATTGCTGGAAAATCTTGAAACTATGATTATGTGTTTTACTACTGTATTTGTTCCAGATATAAGGATAGCCAATAAATTCTCTATTTTCTTATGAAGCAAGATATATTGGTAACTAATCTATGGTGGTAACTATATTGTTTTGGCATTCATATGAGTGACACAATCTGGAGTGGGGTATAAATAAGACCTGGAGATAGGATTTTATTTGATTATGGCTATGAACTTGCTGGAGTCCTCTCCCCTTGCATCTGTAAGTAGCTGTTGGTTCCTATCAATCCCTAAGCCAAATGAAATATTAAAACCACTACCACCACAACACACAACAGGAGTTCATGAAGGCACCCGGGAAAATTGATAAGCATTAAATTCTATTAAATCATTAATAATTTATCCAACAAACATTTATATTTAATCAATTCTATTATATTAAATAATATAACCAGAGGCAAGAAATGTGCGTAAATGCATTTTTTATTTCATATGTACCTTGTCCATAAGTGAAACTTCACTTATGGTTTTCTTGCTTTATATAACATTTTTTATTAAAACACTATACCCCACAAATAGGTACAAATAAATGTTAAAATAAAAATGACGCCGCTTGGGAGCGTGGTGGCGCTCCCGCCAAGAGTTCGGATCCCATATAGAGACCGGTCTGCTCACTGGTTGAGCACGGTGTGGGCGCGACACTGAGGGTTGCGATCCCGTTACCGGTCACGGTATCTAGGGCTGGCCTGGTGGCGCACTGCTATAGTGCGCTGCTTGGGAAGCGCGGCGGCACTCCCGCCGAGGGTTCGATTATTTTATTTTTTAATTATGGAAGGAAATAGAAATGATATACAAATTAATGATAAAAATAAATATCTAAAATTATCTATATTCTTAAATTAGCTTACATCATTATAACAAAAAGAACATTTTCTAGATATAGTTTTTACTTTATTTTCCTGGGTTTTTTTGTATCTAAAATTATCTATATTCTTAAAATAACCTACATCATTATAACAAAAAGCACATTTTCTAGATATAGTTTTTACTTTATTTTCCTGAGTTTTTTTTTGTAATTTTTTATTTTTCAGGTATGAATTCTAAGTTACTGGTTATTGAAAATACAATTATAAAGAAGAGTAATTCTTTATGTATATCTATATGACAGAATTTGGTTACCCACTATTGTTTGTAGATTTTGTTTAGGTAAAAAGCAGAATAAGATTTCTCAACAATCGGATATAAATATAAATATATAGTTTTCTTCTAATTTAAAACAGTCCTTGTAACCCTCAAATCAAATAATCACTACAATAATAAATTTGGAAGACATAAAAATACTTCTTGAAATCATAACTAGCTGTTGGTAGCAGCCTCTTATAAAAGATTTATGAAGGAGAAAGAATTAAAAAACACAAAGGAGGGCCGGCCTGGTGGCGCACTGGAGAGGCGCACTGGAGAGGCGCACTGGTGGCGCACTGGAGAGGCGCACTGGTGGCGCCCAGTGGCGCTCCTGCTGAGGGTTCGGATCCCATGTGGAGACCGGTTCCCGCTCACTGGCTGAGCGCGGTGCAGGCGCAACACCGAGGGTTGCGATCCCATTACCGGTCAGTAAAAAAATGAAGGAGAAAGAGTTAAAAAACACAAAGGAGCCAGAATACAAGAATTAGTTTTACTGTCAGCCAACTTCAAAACCATTAACATTTTTTACCAGCTCATTCTTAGTAGGACTCCTTTCTTAATTAGTATGAGTAGTTTAGCATGAGTAGTTAGATTTCTCATGAGAGTCTCTGTTGATAACCCTAAATTCAATGTCCTTTTCCCACAAAATTGCTTATTTCACTTAATAAAAAAAGATCAAAAAATAAATAAATAATAGAAAGGCTATTTTGATTTTAGTGATGAAAGCTATTTTAAAACACATGAGGTGATAATTGCTTAATTGATACTGGTAACTGATTCAGGCAGCTATGAACTAAGATCATTTCAACAGTTTTATCCAGGGGCTCATTTCACATACACAAGGGACACAGGCCATGATCTTATAGAAAACTACAGTGTTCTTACTTCTCTGGCTTAGTCTTAGCATTTTGTGGAATCTGCCTGAAGAATTCAGAGTCAATAGAAAGACAACTTGGGAGCTTATTTTGTAGAGAAGGGTGATTTAGCAGAAGCTTAGAATGGGGGATACAGTGGCCTTGTGTTAAACCCTACAGCACAGGCATCACTAATTATTTATATCCTGCTGTTAAGCATAAAACAGGCTTGACTGCCCTTACAACAGCTGCAGTCTCACCACGTGTGCAGCACCGTGAACTTTGTGTGTGAGCTTTCCTGAAGAGCTTTCGGGGGCACAGGGCACTATAAGCAGGTAGAATCGTTGTCAGAAGAGCCTTGTGAAGAGTACTGGTGCATCAGCAGCAATTAATGCAGGTGGTATTTTAGACAAGGGAGCTAATGAGCTTTAATATGCATGCAGGTGAGGGAGTGCTGAATCAGTAGAGCCATTAATGAACCTATGACAGCCTAATTAGCTACAATTTAAAATCTATGGAATCTAATCAGAGGAGCTGAACACTGCTGCAAATCTGTGTATGAATGAGTCTTTCTAAATACTCCAATCTATTGCTTAGTCACTGATTGATAGTAATTGCTTTTTTTCCTCTATTGTGTATAGGAAAATGCCCAATTTTACTCTGATAGGAGAGGACACAACATTGAAGTTAAATGCCTACGATGTTTAGCTGCTTAAGTTTAATCAGTGGATGTTTTAAAAAGATCAAAGTAAAATTAATTTTCAACTCTGAATATAGATGATTTAAAATATACCACCAACTTCTTATATACTGGGTTGGCAATGATGACATAGCTGTTAATCAACTCCGAAGAGCATTTCTGAAAAGCAAGCAAAGAGACTGAACTATGAAAATGCATATAATGCATTTATTAATCTACAATCTATTTAAAAGGGCTTATTTATGTTAGTTATCAGAGATAACAGGGCAACATAATTTTATTGAATACTTGAGATAAATAGTTTTCTGAGGTTAACACAATCTATTAAACATCTTATTTTAAAGTGGCTGAACTAAATGTTCTTTTGGAAGGTGAGAGTAATTTTATGAAGGTGTGAGGTGATACTATTTTGTAGTGCCCATTTAGTAATAACTGACACATAAAAGGTACAAGCAGTTTTTCTACTGTGACATTTCACCCTTATACAGCACAATTCATCTGAGGACCTTAAAAAACTTTGCAGGCTCTGATTTATCGAGTCTTACAACACCACTGAAAGACAGGTCAGTACGACTATCCTCGTTTTACAGCCAGCTCAACTGAGCTCTATTTGCTGAAAGTCACAGTGAGTCAATGGAAGAACTGTAAAAAGAGACTCAAGAAAGCTCAGAGTGCTTCTCCTTTACTTTTTCCATTTGATAAATGGTGCATCTCACAATTCAGACATTTCAGATTAAAATCTATGTATCTAATTTTTGATATAAAAAGAAAAAAACCCTTGAAATGTTAATCCTGAGTTATTTTTAAGTGTTGATATTTGCTGCATGAGCATGGTATTATCAGTTAAGAACCAAATGAGGAGTATTGCCACATTTCCTTACTTGTATCAATAGAAGTGATCACCAAGTTTTGTTTCTGTTACATTAGCCAATAGGTATTAAGGCTCAAACCTAAGGAAAATATAAAAGTAGAATACTTTCTGTAGTTAGAAACATCTGAAATTAAAATAATAATAATAATAATAATAATAATAATAATAAAGAAGAGAGGGAAGGAGAGAAGAGGGTAGAGAGAAAAAGAGAACACAACATACATATAAATACACCCACCGAAAGAACTTCAGATAAGTTGGGTTGCTAAATAGATGCTACTGATATAAAAAAGGTGTATAAGATACATATAGTCCTTTAAATTTGTTTTTCAGTGGAATATACACACACACAAACAGACACACACACACACACAAGGGTACTTCAAAAAGTTCACGGAAAAATAGAACTGAAAGAAAATACAAATCTTTTCATGAACTTTTTGAAGTACCCTCGTGTGTGTGTGTGTGTGTGTGTGTGTGTGTGTGGTGTGTATGTCCATGAACTTTTTGAAGACCCCTATACTAGGGGACTATACAAGGGGACTTCAAAACGTTCATGGAAAAATAATACTGAAAGAGAATATGAATCTTTCCAATACAAAACGTTCATGGAAAGACTCGTATTCTCTTTTAATTTCATCTTTCCACCAACTGTTGAACTACTCTCATAGATATATACACATGTGTATATATTATAAGAATGTGAAAGAACACAGACAACTAAAATAGTATATCAAAATAGTTTTAGAGTATGTGTTAGCATTTCTGCAAATCCTTTTTGCTAGTAAAAAAAAATGTACTGCAAGGGTGTGTTTATGACATCTGATCTTTAAATAAAATTCAGTTGATCCTTGGCCCAGCAAATTATTTTTCTTCTAAATTTGACAATATTATCATAATATAATATTTATTCATGTCAACTATAAAGCATTAATTGAGCCAAATAATCCCTGAAGCAAATATTTTGTAAACTCCTGCTTATGTGACAGCATTAATAAAAGTGTCCATTGTCTTTAAAACAGCCAAGAACAATCTCAGTATGTTGGAGAATAAAACTTTATTCTACCCAAGATGCATTTAATTCTTAAATCCATCAAATTTGATCATTGTTTTTCTTGAATCAGTTAGCAACAAGAAATGATCCATACATCCTGTTTAGTTTTCATATGCTGTGATGAAATATCAGTTAATTGGAATGGTCTGTTATGTCTTTGGATTAATTTTTGTTTTAATTATTTTCGTTTATATAATGTGAGAACACTTTGTCTTGACTAGCTCTCTTTATAGCTTCTTTAATAAAGTATTATATGTATTATTAAATGTGATCATATATGTAACATTACATTTGGTTTACCTAAATTTGATAGGTAATAATGCCCTATGCATTTTAGTGGTCTGGCAGATAATAGGGAGATTCCACTTAAAATATTGTAAATATATAATTTTTGTAATAGGGAGATTCCACTTAAAATATTGTAAATATATAATTTTTGTAATAGGGAGATTCCATTTAAAATATTGTAAGTATATAAGTTTTGTTATTTGTATAACTTACATTTTTCTAACTAAAACAAATAAAATATTTATACTATTATCGTGTTATTTAAAGGTAGCATTTGCTTTAATTACAATAATACTAGACTTCATAATAAAAAATTATAGAAAAATGTACACTAATTTAGTATGGCATAGATGTTAAAAGTGCATTTATAGTCAAGGCCTCCGAATTCCATCCCTTTCTTTTTTTCTTTTGCTTAGAATGATAACCCATGTCTTATTATGTTCTTTTTGCAAAAGTCACCTTAGCTGTGTATCTTGGTATAGTTAATCTCTGTAGCTTCAATATCCTCATCCGTGGAAAGGATATTATAGTATTGCCTTCTTCGATGTGTGTTGGGAGAAATAATTAAGTACCATAATACTTGTACATATTAAGAGCTCAATACAGATCACATCATTTTTGGTGTTTTAAAAATAGTACTGTGTTCTAGAAATAATAGGTCTTCAGTTTAAGAAAAGATGCTATTTCTGCTTCAAGAGGATTATATTATTTGTTGAAAATAATAGAGTACTTAAATTAGGTTTTTAAAAATGTAATGTTGTCCATGTAACCTTTCAGATTCTGGCTCCAAACCAATAACCTTTTTCCTAAAAGTTCAGTTTAAAATATATTTGAAAATGCAACCATTATACATTTAGGAACAAATTAAGATTCGGTTATAGATCATTCTATACATTAAAAACATTTCGTTTAGTTGGCCAACTTTCCTTTATTTAGTTTTGAAAGTCATAATGATTTAAATATAAGTAATAAATAGATTAATTATATTCAAAATTCAATTAGTCACATTAAGATTTTTTGATATAGATTAACCTACTTAAGTTAGTTGTTTCAGATATGTATGAAGGAGAACATTTTGTTATATTAAAATCTTCAAATCCTCTCATGTTTATTGCAAACTATTTTATAGCTATGATTTTATTCTCATTCTGAATATTTAGGATATAAATCTCAGTTGTTATGTTTTATCAGTATGCACCATTTTAAACGTCTTGAAAGTAGAGACTATAGTACAGCACCATTCCTTCAATTAATCATTCAACACATGAGTTTAGCACAGATTTTCAATAGATGAATATTCACTTATGAAATATTTATTGTCTTCTTATTACATGTCAGATACTGTGTTAGATAATGGGCATATAGAGATTAGCAAAACAAACATGGGGGATCCCCTCATACAGGTAATAAATGAGAAATTATTAATTTTGAAAACTGCTGTGAAAGTGAAGTTCAGATCAGTTAGAAAACTTAATTTGAATTGAAGTTTCAAGGAAGACCCACTTAGAAGACTGTGCAACTGAGCTAAATAAAAGAATATCTGAAAATTAATCTCATGAAGAGTTGATCAGGAGAAGCTCTCTGTGAAAAGAAATTGCATATGTGAATCCTATGAGGGTAGAAAGATCTCTTCACAGTCAGGGAACTAAAAGATCAGCATGGTAGAAGAAAAAGGTAGAGAAGAATATAAGATATGACTGAGGCACTAGTCATATGACAAGATCATGCAGTAACTTGTTGGCCAACTTGAGGATTTTAGATTTGTACTATATTAAATAAAACACTTAAAAGAAATTTAAAGATGGGATTTTTATAATAGGATTTACATTTTTTAAAAAAACGTCTGCTATGTAGAGAATGAAATAGCAAGTGAAAGAAATAGTTTAAAGTTCATCTGGAAAACACCAATATTAGTCCAGGTTAGAGATGTTACTGGTTACAAATTGGGAAAGTGGAGACATCAATGTGTTTTGGTGGTAAAATCTGCAAGGCCTGAGAAAAGCTTGCCTGTGCTAGATAAAGGAGAAAGATACATCCAGATGACTCTTAGCTCCTGGCCACATAATAGTAAATAAAGGTATTATATAGCTATAAAATAAACTGAGAAAAGGATTAGACTACGGTAATCTCCATTTTGGAAATAATGACTTTGAGAGTCATGAGATGTTCAAAGATATATACACCAGGTTTAGAAAAGAAACGTGGTCAGAAAATAAATGTATGCATGATAAATAGGTCATATTTAAAACTATGGATATGGGTGAGGACTTATAGGGGAAAAAAATATTGTGAGAAGGCTGATGTCCAGAAAAACAGAGTCAACGATTCTGAAATGGAGCATCCAGAGATATAAAAAGAAGACCAAAAGATAGTGATTCAATTAAATCTAGGTAAGAAGATCCCAAGGAGATGGACTCCATAGTGCTAAATGTTGCTAAAAATCCAAGAAAGACAGGTCTATAACATTTCCATTGTATTTTGCTGAGATAGTAGTGTTACTACGGCAAGAACGATCTCATTGATGTGGTGGGAGAGGTTCAAGTGAGATTTTGGAGGATGTAAGAGTGAATAAGGACACTTCCTTTAACAGATGAAAGAGTAAACATTATTTTTAGTATCCATCTTTTCCTGTAAACTCACTAAAAACAACAACTGTGGGGAAAATAGAATAATTTAGTCAGGCTCCCTCAGCTCTGGTCTGGCTGTGGGGTGGACCAGTACATTTCTTGTAAACAAGTTGTGTGTGGATGGAGTTAGTGCGCATGTGCACCAATGTATCTTTTCAGTTTTATAGCTATTGTGTGTTCTGCAGTTTGCAAGCAGGCTGGCAGCAGAGAGCTTGCATCTAACAATAGAGCATGTTTATTCTGCAGCTGCTCAGTTTCAGTTTTACTTTGGACTTTGCCTATAGCAGTTGAGTTTCTGAGTTTCTCTGTGTACTGCTTAGCTCATTCAACCAAGGCTTCAAGGACTTTTTTTGTCCAGTTACCTAGCTCATAGACCTGCAAGTGAAGGGTTTGTGAACGGGCTCAAGGGATCTGTGAGCTCCAGACCCTAGCCCTGGCTCTACAAATAACATGAAACCAAACATGCACACAAACCTACATTAAGAACATGATTATAAAACTATAGCTATGAAGCCTTCTAGACAAATATTTTAAAATATGCATCAAAATAAGGTAAGATGCTGAAAACTGAGCTGATATATACTTTCTTGGAGTTTCAATATAAAATAACTTCCCTAAAAATAAATGCCACAGTAAATAAAATAAATGGCATAATGCTATGGATGCGTTATGAGATATTTGAATTTAAGTCCACCAAATTTGAATGCTATTTCTAGGTGGTGAAGTGTTGATTATTCTCTGTGTACTTATTAATTGCTCAAATTGTTCATAGGAAACATAATATTTTAAAAATATAATGTTTTTGAAATAAGTGTGAGATTAGGGCATAGAGGCAGAATATAGGAAATATTTTGTGAACCTCCTTTGTGAAGGGATAAAGAAAATGAGTGATAAGTTATAATTGTCTTAGTTCAGGCTGTTATAAGAAAATACCAGAGACTGGGAAGTTAAACAATGGAAATTTATTTTTCACAGTTTTGAAGGCTAGAAATCCAAGATCAGGAGGTCAGCATGATGATTGCGTTCTTCCTGTGAATTGTCTTCCTGGTTATGTCCTCATAAGGCCTTCCCTGTTGGTATGTACACAAAGGGAGAGAGATCCCCTGTTTCCTCCTCTTTTTGTAAGGACAGCAATCCCATCATGAAGCCCACCCCCAATGACCTAATCTAAACCTAATTATCTCCCAAAGACCCCACCTTCTATTACCATTCCACTGGGGGGCAGGATTTCAACATATACATTTTGAGAGTACACAAGCAAGCAGTCCATAACAATAATTTTAGAATGGGTGTATATTAAGTATATGTTAATGCTAACAGAGAGGGATAGAAATTCAGGATAGTTGGCACATAGTGGGTTCTCCAAAAATATTGCTTCAATTGAATTAAAATTATTTGCAGGAATTTGTTGTGCCAGTTATTAAATGATACTTTTCATTCAAAAGAAACAGAAACAGAAATGTTCCCAGTCTTGATAACTTTAATTGAAAAGTAAAAGTAGAAATGCTAGCTGAATATTTATATATATCATTAATATACTCATGTCTCAGTTACATAAGACAATGTACACACTGGTTAAATCCTGTAGTGCCTCCATTGGAGAATTCTTCAGTGGAATTTCTCAAGAATTTGTCAAATCCAAGAAAGACTAGTCAATAAACTGAGAAAATTAGAAAAAAAAAAAAACTAATTATCCTGTGAGACTTAAAATTTAACAATCAAGGTAGTAGTGTTACTTTACTGAAGGAATTAATTTACATCATGCCAAAAGCAAGAGCAGAAAACAACATAAACAACAAAGCACGAAGTCAAAGGTAAAGGTCAGTATTTCGCAGAAGAAGAGAAGCAACATGATCTGATCAGTTGCTCTTGCTTGAGGCTATTGCCATATTATACATGTACATATTTGTGTTTGTGGCCCTGTGAACAATGAATCATTCTTTCAGATACACTAAATAGCAATAAATTTACATAAATAGTATACCTTATGCAAATCATACGAGTGTTTTTTCAAGATGTAAATTTGGGAAGCCAAATAAGTCCTTGAATATGTAAGTTTGACAAATGATTTCAAGTAGTACATTTAACTTTGCTAGAAAATTCAAATGTTCTGTTTTTTGAACACTACCCAATAATGTTTGCTGGTGTTTTCTAAAATGTGGATATTTACTATAGGCAATAGTTCTTTGCAAATAATTTAACAGAAGAAATGAAAGAGAGAACAATGCGGATGTTTTTGTGGTATACTCTGACATGAAGTCAGAAGCTTCTCAAATCTGAATTAGCAAAGACAGCATTAATTTCAAGAGCAAAACCAAAAAATCAAGGCAAACAGACAAAATATGTTTACTTTTTAAAAATAAATGAGCTCATATGAAGCAACACATACTCTAATGCCAAATTTAAAAATGATTTTAGACCCACTCTTAACAATTTGACCAACATCAATGCAATTCAAGAAATATTTCAAGAAATTCAACAAATATTTCTATGTGGGAAATAATATCTAATGTCATACAGTAAAGATCAAGATTATTAGATAGAGCAATCAATGCTTTGTGCATTTTAAAACTTTATTTTAAAATACATTTATATATTATATTATTTTTTAATTTTAAATGATTTTGAGAAGACTGATTTTTGTGTTAATGTTCCTTTTTTATATTTACTATTATAAAATGTTGATATCAGGTAAAGTTAATTTTATATGACATTGAAATATACAATATCATCATAAAATATTGGCTTATAATAATAAATCATGCATTTATATTTATCATTATATGTTTATTATACAGGTAACCGCTGAAGTATTTAATATGTACCTATCACATATGCAAAAAAAAGTCACTGTTTATTATTATGGTTCCTCATTATTATTTAAAAATATGTAAATAAAGAACATAGCTTCAAGTAAAGAATTCATTGTGATCTCCTGTGGCAAAATATTTTTAATCAGAATGGAAAGTTTCTGCCATGATTTCTACTGTCAATAGACATCCTACTCTTACAGAATATGTGCACCATCTTTTTTCCTAAATCTGTTTAGACTAGTGCTTACTCTCAAGGCTGCAGTTATTATGTATACCTAAGCAGTAACATTCTGCCCTTGATCATTATCATTTGCCTGTCTGTGGGAGTTGGGAAACAGTAGAATTAACAAATCACTTAATCTGCCCTAATTGTTTAGTGGGTTCTTCAAGGGTTGAAAAAAATTGAAATCGCCTAATGCTGGTTACTTAAAAAAATAATAATTTTATAGAGTTTTTAAAGCATTTTGTCATGCATAGCTTATTTTTTAGAATCTTCTCATGATGTCTATCTTTAATACAGTTCTATCAATAAAGTGGAGTTATTTGACTGATAAATGCAAATCCTGGAAAGGAGAGGCAACTTCACTAAGGTCAAATGGAAATTTACTGACCATGTCAGATGATCAAATTCTTGGCCTAGGTCCTTCTTTCACTACATATTGTCTTGTTATCCCCTACTTTTCCTAAGAGAATATCACATACTTAGTGATCACAATGAGACAAAGACACTGATGTACACACAAATAAATAAGGATACCTTAGTTCATTAGTAGAAGTCAATTGATAGTATTGATAATCTTTTTTCAGTTGGCAAAACATTTTAATCTGACAATATCAGAATTGGTTTGTAAATTAGACCTATGAAAATAAACCATCAAGTTGAAAAACAGTCATTTCTCCATAATTAGAGGTCAGAAGCTGTGGATACCATGAGAAATTATGATCAAAAGAGAGAAAGAAAGAAAGAACAACAATCACAATAATACGTCGAGCTTTCCTAAAAGGAGAGAACAGAACTGAGGTTACCAGTGGTGGAGAGAAAGAAAAACAATCACATAATACGTTGAGCTTTCCTAAAAGGAGAGAACAGAACTGAGATTAACAGTGGTGGAAAAGGGGAACGGGGAGAGGGGTTAGTGAGAAATTGGTAAAGGGCCATAAAAAAATGACAACATTATGTAATGTTGAATATACGAATTATCCTAATTAAAGCATCACATACTGCACACAGGTATTGATATTTAATGTGGTACATCACAAATAAGCACAATCAATTATGTTACAATAAAAAAAAAAAAGTAACTTTTCAAAGACTCAGCACTTTCCTGTAACAAAAATGAAACCAAAGACATACCAGACAGACGCTGCATGGACTTTCATTCCCTTTTTTATTTTTGCTTGGCTTGGATGTGAAGATATCCTGTGTGACTGAGCCATCTCATACTGAAGAGTCAGCACTGTTGTTGCCGTTGAAAGAGCTATATTGAGAACTTTATTATGCTCATCTGAAAAGCAAAATCAGTGATTATGAACAACTTACAGGACAGCTGAAAGTAGTTAAATCATTTACTTGTAATACTCCCACGATCTTAAAATGCTACAATGTATAAAACATTCAGTCACTGCAGCACTTTTACACTCAGAGAACCCTCTGGAGTCTATGGGAGCTTTTCATTTAATCCCTTTCTCTCTATTTTGTTGTAAGACAAAAGTATTCACAAGTAGACAGTTTCCTACTTTTCTCTTTGAACTAGAGGTTTAAATTCATAGACTGTTTCCAATCTAAAAGAACAAGCAGTGTTTTAACAAAAGGCCTTCCTATGAGATATTGTTCATTTAGAATCTTAAAATCCCCACTTTACTCTGAAGGTGTTGGGCAATGTCTTCATGTGCTGGTTGGGTCACTTACTTAAAACTGTGTGATTGGGAAATTCACTTATTGTCAGCCGATTCAGTTTCAGTGTTTGGAAAATGGATGCATAATAGTCATGTCTAATTTGCCTACCTACCAGCATTGTTCTGCAGGTCAAAAGCCAGATCAGAAAAGAAACAGTTTGTATGATTGTTAAAGGTTCCAGAGTCAAGGACACAAATTTTAACACTGGATTTGCCTCCAATTGCTGAATACTCTTGGGCAAGATTTTCTAATATCTTTTAATCCAGTTTCTTTCTCTGCAAAAAGAAATTGCAGAAAAAATTAAAAGTTTAGATTATAATAATGTATGAATACTTAAATAATACCATAGATTTAAAGCTGAAGGCCTACGTAGATACCTGTGTTCCAGTCCTGCCTCTCTTACCTGTTTAAGCATGGAATATAAATACAATAAAGGAGGGCTGTGATTTAAATCATTGTCTTGTCTCTCACTATGTCTTTTAAGAGCAGTCTGTCACTAGTTGCCCCGAGACTTTTGGCTTGAACTTATCCCCAGGACCTTTGTAACAGACCCAAAGAAGTATTTTGTGTTACATCTTTGTTTATGAGAGATATTACCAGAATTCCCACCTTCTCATATCAGTCACCATCGTCATCATCTTCAAGATCCTGAGGCTCTGAATATCCACTAATTAGATCCAATTTTCAGCTAGTCTAAGTCCTTCAGACTTTTCCAGTGTGACTTTTTGAATGCACGATCTGCCATTAAGGCTTTGATGTGGTAATTGTGGTCATTTTCTACAATGTCATTTCCAAATTATTTCTCCTTCCTTTTTCTTTAGAAACCTCTACCCCACAATTTTTTTATTCTTACCATAATCTCTACTCCATTGACTCTACTGAAATTTCATTAATCACAGCACTCAACTTCAGTGCACAGTCATTGTTACCCATTTATATTTCCAAATCTGTCACCCTCCCAATATCTTTATTTATGCTGTTTACTTTCCTTCCTTCCAATTATGTTGGATAACATTTTTCTACTCTTATCAAAAGGCCTTTCACCATCTCACGGACTTCCCTCCTTGTTGCAATTAAACTTTAACAACATTCTATGTTAGTAACCTCAATTTTATCTCCAGGCCAGGTCAATGCTGTGTGCATAGTTCACCTGGAAATGGTGACTTTGCATCTGATAGGTCAGAGCCTCAGGCATATGCATATAGCTGCCTGGTAGAAGTTTCTTCTTGGCTGTCTAATAAGCAAGGGTGGCTACATCTTAAACATGTAGTCATATAGAACTTTGCATTTAGAAGGGTTCCATACTTAATTTAATGTTCTGCTGTCACCATTTTGACATTACTAATAGTTTAAAAGCAAGGGCTGTACATTCTCATTTTACACTGGGCCCCTTCCAAAAAAAGTAGCTAGCCCTACTTTGATAACTTGCATTTAATACTGTAAAACAGAAGACTTGATTTTCACCTGCCAAACTAATTCTTCCCCTATTTATTCTATTTTTATAACTGCCAGCAATATCTACTCAGCTACTCAGGTGAAAACCTAGAAGTCACATTTGACTCCTTTTCTCACCATTTAATATGACAAAAAGTTTTAACTGCTCTTGCATCTACATTTTATCCTATTGTTCTATACAGTACACCCAATTTCTTCATTACCCCAATTGACATAGATAAATTAGATGAACTGGATTTTGCAATAGCCTTCTAACTTGCCTCCCTTTTCCACTCTTAAATCCCTGTTAGTCATTTACCAAAAAGTAGCCAAAAAATTCATGCAAAATGTGATCAGACAATATTATTCTTCTGACTAAATTTTTCTGGTGTTATTTTTATTGTCTTTAAATAAAAATCAAATCCCTTTTTATTACCCTGCATGATTTGTCATTGCCTACTTCACTTTCACTAACTTCTGTTCCCATTTTCTCTCACTGCACACCAGCCACAAAGTCCATCTTTCTATTTTATGAATACAGCAAACTTGGTTTTGGCTTAGGAAAGTTTTATTTGCTGATTTGTTAGTGTGAAATGTTCTGTCCATGACATATGCATCATGGCTGTCTATACTATGTCTTTCACATCTTACTTCAAATGATACTCATTAAAAGAGATCTTTCCAGAAAATACATTCTAAATTACTACCGATTCCACTACTCACTATGTCAGCATACTGTTCCTTTAAAAAATATTATCTATTATATTCCAAGTTATCTTGCTCATGTTTGTACTTAATTATTTTAACCTCTCCTCAAGAATGTAAGCTCCATGAGAGCAAAGACCATGTAAATGCAATGTCTGGATGCCTGGGAAAATATTTGCTGAATGGACTGAAATTAAGGTGCTTAGTAAGTATTTGCCATTCTTTAAATGTTCAATAAATGGCATAAATTATTCCATTGTTTTGTTATGTGTAAGAGAGTTTCTTCACTTATAAACATCAGAAGAATTGTATTAGAATTAACTTTTTATATTAAAATTATAGCAGTACTAAGGCTTCTGAGATTAGTATTTATTATTAGTAGGTAATATATTTCTTAACTTTTAGATTAGAACACTGTACTATAATTTTAACAAGGCAACGGATATTACTGTTTTTAAAGTAAAAGATTAAAAATAAACATATTAATAGAAAATATTAATGGGAGAAGCACTTTCAAAATGGCAAAGTAAGGACATCTAAAAATCTGCTACTCTATTAAAACAAGATCAACTTTTCAGAATTCTGAAAATTAACCAAAGGCTTGCAAGTGTTCCTAGATTGTTTATTCAAGAAGGACAGCTTAATCTCAAAAAAGAACAATGCAATTTGTGGTATTTTAATTTGTTCTGGTTCTATTTCCCTCTTGCCAGCAATACACTTAAAAACCAGCAGCTTCACTATACTTGTGAAAGCCAACAGCCTAGCAACCATTGGGAAGTGGGGGTGGGAGGTGATGGCAGAATGTGATTGGAGATCCCCAAATGTGCAATACTCAGAGAATTTTTACTGTTGGACCTGTCTGGCATCTCCTTGGAGCTTTATTTGACATGATTCAGAGCTTACTTTGTCAGAACAGCACTCTCCGCAAGATGATCATCTCCCCTGCAAAAAAAAAAAAAAAATCAGTGAAAATTGTTTATATTTGTAGCTGCTTGAGGTGAAAATACCAGTTGGGGCAAATAAAAGGTTGGCCAAAAAATCTAAAAGGAAAATATGTGTATAAAGATGTCCTTTGGGAAACTTAAAAATTTCTGACATATTCCTCAGAATGTAGAAGGCTACACCCATATGTAAGGGCTGTGTGCATGGCCAGGAAAGAACTGAGGAGGCCCTAATATCTGAATTCTGGCTGACCTTGCAGCACTACCGTAGTAGGAAGTAAAGCCTAAGTCAGAATTGTAACCTGCTGGAGCACTGGAGTCATACAATAACACACACACACAGAGCCCCTGGGCAAAGGCTGAGAAACTTACTGGTTCAAGGCATTAAAGAAAACTTCTTTCCAATTACTAGCTAATTATTAAGCTATCCAATACAAGACTTCAGTGGCCACATATATAAAAAATACAAGATTTACAGAACTAATTCAGAAAAGTCACTAAACAACAGTAACAATAACAAACCTAGGAGGGAGAGATCTGATTTCCAGAGTTGCCAGATTACATTATTTTAAAGGTTTAGTTTTTGCCAAAAAAAAAAAAAAATGACACACAAATTAAAAAGCAGTCAATAGTGACCCTGAGAAAGTCTAGACATGGAGTTTACTAGACAAAACTTTAAATCAGCTCTTATAAATATGTTCAAAAAACTAAAGGAAAACATCTTTAAAGAGTTAAAGGAAAATGTGAGAATGACATCTCAGAAAATGAAAAGTAGCAATAAAGAGATTAAATTTTAAAAAAAGCAAAACAAACAGAAATTCTGGAGTTAAAAATTACAATAAGTGAGGCAAAAAAAAAAATCATTATAGGAGCTGAACACCATATTTAACTGGCAGAAGAAAAAGTCAGCAAACTTTAGATAAGTTAATTGAAATTATATAATCTGAGGAACAGAAAGAAAAAAGAATGTAAAGAAAATTAACAAGAGTTTCAGAGTCCTATGGGATATCATCAAGCATACAAATAAGTACATAATGCATAATGGGATTACCAGAGTAGAGGAAAGAGAAAAAGGGACAGAAAGAATATTTGAAAAATCATTGGCTGAAAACTTCCCAAATTTGACGAAAAATATTAATTTTCAAGTGATAAACTCAAAGATACACTCAGACACATCACAGGCAAATTCAAAAGTCAATAATAGACACTTTTGAAAGCAGCAAGAGAAAATTAATTTTTCACATACAAGGAAATCTCAATAACATTAACAGCTAACTTCTCATTAAAAATCTTAGAGACTAAAAGGCAGAGGGATGACATTTAAAGTTCTGAAAGAAAAACTGTCAACAAAGATTCCCACAATTAAAAAAAAAAAATCTTTCAAAAAAGGAGAGGAAATAAAGACATTCCTAGATAAGTAAAAATGGAGAGAATTTATATTTAGTAGACCTGCTATATGAGAATACTAAAAGAAGCCCTTCAGTGTAAAACGAAGAATGCTAGACAATAACTCAAATGCACATAAAGAAATAAAGAGACTAGTAAAGTTAACTATATAGGTAAATGTAAAAACAGCACAAGTATCTATTTGGCTGTACATCTTTTCATTTTCTATCTAATTTAGAAGAAAACTGCATAAAAATAATTATGAAAATGTGTTGATGATCTTCTATTATAAAGACATATTTCATGACCATAATAGCATAAAAAGAGGTGGGAGGGAATGGACCTGTAGTGGAGAAAAGCTTTCCTATATTATTGAAAACAAATTGATGTTAAACAGAAATGGACACTTTAAATTGTTAATTGAAATTCTCGTGAGAAACACTAACAAACAACATGGAATTAAGTGTTACCCTAAAATATCTATTTACCAAAAAAGAAGACAGTGATGGAGAAACAGAAGAAGAAAACATACCAATTATGTAAAGAAAGCGACTAGAAAAAATGATGGATATAAATTTTAACTTATCATTAATTACATTAAATGTAAATAATCTGGACAATCCAATCAAAGACAAAGATTGGGGACAATGACCTAACTATATGTTGTCTACATTAGACATGCTTTAGATTCCAAATCACAAAATGCTTGAAAGATGGAAACATATTTACGATTCAAACAGTAACATAAATAGAAGTGGAATTGCAATTTTAATATCAGATTTAAAAGATTTCAGATAAAAAAATAGAAAAAGTGTCAGTCCATCAGAAAGACATAACAGTAAAAGAAATTAAAAAAAAAAGATTGGAAAGAAAGAAGTAAACATATCTCTGTTCACAAAGAACATGATCTTATGCACAAAAAAATCCTAAGGAATGTACCAACAAACTGTTACAACTAAAAAACGAGTTCAACAAGTTTGCAGAATACAAGCTCAATATAAATTATTATTACCTATAGTCACCTCGATATATATTAGGTCTGCAGTGCATATTCATCTTGTAACTGAAGGTTTGTACTCTTTGATCAATATTTCCCCTTTTCCTAACCCCCCTAGCTTCTAGTAACCACAATTCTATTCTCTGTTGCTGTGTGTTTGACTCACTTTCTTTTTAGGTTTCACATATAAGTGAGATTACGCAGCATTTGTCTTTCTATTTCTGACTTATTTAACTTTTAGCATAATGTCCTCTATGTATGGTATACATGATATTTGTTAATAGAGTAGATATCAAGTGTTTTTGCCACATACACAAAAAATAGGTAACTATGCCATGTCATGAATATGTTAATTAGCTTGAGAGTGGTAATCATTTCACAATGCATATGTATATCAAAACATCACATCTTATATCCTAAATATGTATGATTATTTCTCAATCATATATGAATAAAGCTGTAAAAAAAGAAATAAAAAATAAAAGGAAGAAAGATTAATATACATAAATCAATTGTACATCTATTTACAAGCAAGAAGTAATTTGAACAAGAACTTAAGAAAATTTTGTATAATAGGATAAAAAGAATAAAATATGTAGTAATAATTTAACAAAAGAACTGGAAGACATTTACACTGCAAACTACAAAATATTGTTGAATGAAATTTTAAAAAGAAGAAAATAAATGGAAAGACATCTCATATTCATGGATTAGAAGATTTAGTATTGCTAAGAGGGCAATACTCTCCAAATGTATCTACTAATTTAATGTAGTCCCTATTGAAATGCCAGTTGCCTTTTTTTTTTTTTTCAGAATTAATAAGCTAATCCTAAAATTCATATGGAAATGCAAAGGAACCAAAACAGTCAAAATAATATTTTAAACAAACAGACATGAAGTATTCAGATATCTGAACTATAAAACTTACTAAAAGCTATAGAAATTAGGACAATGCAGTACTGGAATAACGATAATTATTTGGATCAGTGGAATAGAATGGAGAGTCTACAAATTAACCCTTACATTTATGGTTAATTGATTTTCAACAAGGGCAACAAGAAAATTCAATGAGAAAAAATTTTCTCAGCAAAATGGTGCTAGGAAAACTGAATATCAATATGAGAAAAAATGAAGCTGGGCTCCTATTTCACAGCACATACAAAATTGGTTAAAAATGAATCACAGATCTAACTATAAGAGTTAAAACTATAAGAGTATAAAACTCTTAGAAGAAAACAGGAATAAATCTTTGTGGCCTTGAATTTGGCAGTGTTTTTTTTAGAGATTGTACTAAATGGACAAGCAACCAAAGAAAAAATAGGTAAGTTGTACTTTATCATAATTAAAAACTTTACCATTTGGAGAATACCATTAAGAATATGAAAAGTTAACCCAAAGAATGAGAGAAAATATTTATGCATCATATATTTGATAAGGGATTTGCATTCAGAATGTACAAATAATATTTATAATTCAAAATAACATAACTGAAATTGGGCCAATAGTCCAATTAAAACATAGGCAAAGCATCTGTAAATATATTGCTAAACAAGATATTAAAATGTCCAATAAGCACATTAAAAGATGATAGATGTCATTATTCATTAGAGAAATGCAGTTCAAAACCATAATGATTTTAATTGAGGGGTCAAACCCTTTATGATGGCTAACCTAAAAAATGAGAATAACAGGTGTTATCAAGAATGTGGGATAATTGGAATCTTCTTACATTGGTGGTGGGATTGTAGAATAGTATAGCCATTTTGGAATACTGTCTGTCCTGAAGAAATTTAACAACATAGAATTACCACATAATGTAGTAATTTCATTTCTGCATGTATATCTCCTGAAATTAAAAACAAGCATTGAAAAAAAAAAAAAAAAAAAAGCTTGAGCATGCATTTTCACAGCAGCAATATTTGGTCACCAAAAATGGAAATGACACAAATGTCAATCAACTGCTGAATGAATAAATGAAATATCTATGTCCATACAATTGAATAATTCTTTGGCATTAAAAAGATGAAATTGCTCATACACACAACAAAATGGATGGCATTGAAAACATGCTAAATGAAAGAAAGTAGTCACAAAAGGGCACATATTCTGTGATTTCATTTATATCGACTGCCTACAATTGACAAATTCAGAGAGACAGAAAGTATATTAATGGTTGCCATGGCTTGGAGGAGGCAAAATGGATAGTTACTGATAATGGGTTTGAGAGTTCTTTTTGGGATGATGATTATGTTCTAAGCTTAGACAGTTGCGATGGTTGCCCAACTATATGAATATACTGGAAAGCATTGAAATGTGTGCTCTAGTTCATTGCTCCTTAAACTGGATAACAACTTCTGAAAGTTTTGTGAAAATCAGTTTGAAATATTCTAATTATTATCTGAAGATAATCCAAAATAATTATATCTAATTCCATTTGTAAAATATGCCTTAAAATGGTTAATTCATTCTTGGTTATTTAGGTACTTAGTTTATTTATGTATTTAAAATTTGAATCAAAAGAAACCATATTACTTTCTAATGTATTAAAATATTGCTAGGTTCAGTATGAATTACTAAATAATGGATTTCAATCAGTGGTGTGGTGGAGCCAACCCATATGGGCTTGTAAGAACCAATTTTTAAATTTTCTAGAGTTTTGTGAGCCAACTCATAAAATCCCAGTAGTTTGCAATTGGCCATGGTGGCAATATTTATTCTGGGGAAACCGACATAGGTTGTAAATAAGGGATTCTTTGCCCAGACAGTTGGTAGTTAAGCACTTACTTGCACACCACAGATTTTAATTTCTAAAGACAGGGTTAAAGAAATGAAAAACCAAGCCTTAGGCTGGGAGGAATACTTGAAAAACATATATCTAATAAAGATCTTTATCCACAATACACATTGTTCATTAACAATAAGACAAGAACCCAATAAAATATTCCAAAAATTGGTTCATTTAAAACATATACAGATTTGATAGTAATATCATAAACTCATGTTATTTACATGGGATTACACTAAACACTTTTACACATATTATCATATGAATCCTGAAGAAAAGAAGACACAAAATGGGCAGAAAGGAGAGAGAGAGCAAGAGAGAGGAAAGATGGAAAGAAAGATGAATTTCCATGACTTAAATGTTTTTGTTTGTTAAGGAAATTATGGTCTAAAAGTATTAAGTAAACTTCCCATGTAATCTCTGAACTTTTTGCTTCCTTGAATTCTTACTAGAAAAGTATAGATTTAAAGTAATTGTGAAATAGTATTTTTTTTTCCAATTTTGAAATTAATGTTCATTATATCTATATACCTGGGTTGAAGACCAAAGGAAGAAAAATATGTTGAAAATTTGGAGATAGTCTGTAATAAAATCTGGGAAAGATCTTTGAATACCATTACATTAGTTCCTCCTTATCTACAGGGATATATTTCAAGATCCCCAGTGGATACCTGAAACCGTGTATAGTACTGAACCCTGTATACAGGGTATATATGTTTTTTCTTGTGCATACATACCTATGTGATAAAGTTTAATTTATAAATTAGGCACAGTAAGACATTAACAATAACTAATAATAAAATAGAATAATTATAACAATATACTGTAATAAAAGTTATGTGAATGTGATGTCTCTCTGTCTCTCTCTCAAAATATCTTAATATTTTCAGACCACAGTTGACTGCAGGTAGCAAGTGTAACAATGGATAGGGGGGACTACTGTACTTCTAGCATTCATCATTCCTAGCCTCTATAGAGAGGCTCTGGAATATTTTGCTTGATACATTGCTTACAATGAAGAGATAATTTTAAAGTTTGTAGGAATACTAAATTGAAGAGTAAGTTGGTGGAACATTTTTCTTTTATTTTGACAGTATTTTTTCCAAGTTTAGTTTTAAATCCAAACTTTTGAACAAATTCAACTGCAGAATGGAATTTCTATCAAAAAGTTGGTAAAACATGCTGTAGTCTTTCAAGAGCTTTTAGATTTAAATCTCCTAACCTTGAGTAGATTTCCAAATTTTCTTTTCAGTCAAGAAAGTCCTCTAAAATAGGACAGGACCGCTAGGGTATTATCAACTGCAAATTCAATGGACTGCTAGGATATTATCAACTGCAAATTCAATCTTGATGTAGTTCAGCTATTCTGTTCTTTCCCCTGTCATCTTACCCTGGGAATTGATTGCCAAAGTGGATTCCTGGCACTTTTCTTACTCTTTGAAAACTCCCAAACCATTTCTGATTAAAATACATACGACAATGTTTCATTTTCTCTTTCAAATATTAATGTAAGCAATGACCAGTAGTAGTCACTACATAAGCAATGGGTATTAAAAAGAGACATATAATGTTTTGAATGGTTTCACTTGCCCCAATTTTACAATTGTTTACAATTGTATTATTTAACAATAATAACCCCAAAACATAAAGTATTCTGAAAAGTTAGGATAATTTAAATAATTGGCCACTTATCTTCCAAACTTTAGTAGCAACCTACTCTGTTTTACTTCTTTTAGTTACAACAAATATACATTAAATAAAAATTAATTAGCTTCTTTGATCTTTTTTAAACGATGTGCTTTACAAACTACATTCCACATAATTGCTGTCACTATCTTCTTTTCACTTTTCTCTGTGTTGTCATTTGAAAATCTTTTAAAATTGGAATAATAATGAGGGTGGTGTTTATCTCAAACCATAATTGTTTATTAGCAAAAAGGCAAGGTAGGTAACACAGGATGTAAATTAGTGCCCAACTGAGAGCAGGGAGCATGGCATCAGACACTTGTGGCCATCACTGACCGCCTGTGTGACTGTGGACAGATTGCTCTAGCCTCCTGTTCCTCATTTTTAAAATGGGAATAGATGAGATGATACATCTGAAAGTTCTTGGCATAAGCAGATGTAATTCCAAATGTGATGCTCTTAATAAACAACAAAGCACTCTGCAAGTGCCAGTTATCATTATGATTTATATTGTTGCAGGAAAAACTAAAGTAGAAAAATCAGAAATGTCCCTGATATTTATCATGACAACTACACATAATTACTGTCCTTACAGACCCCTTCTTTCCCAAATATTGATCTTTGTTGCAAAAGAACACATCTGTCTTGATTCCAATCTATACTTTAAAGACATGAATATGTTTTTAGTCATTTCTAATAATGTAGATGCTTTTGAAATTATATCTGCACCCAGTGGTTTTTACAAAAAATAATTTTGATTAATGTTATCATTGTGTCCTTCCATGTAAAATACCTTTCCATTTTTTGGATCTATATCCTTTTCAAATGATTGAAAACAAGCAGTTGATCTAAAAACTTTTTAGCATTTATTTTGACTGAAATAATGGTGCTTGTTTAATTTCACATATAAAAATCAATGAGGGAACCACATAATATGAATTATTTTGATAGGAAATAAATAATTACTGAAAACTTGGTGCATAAATAAGTTACTTTTATCACCAGGTGTTTTT
>NW_007726809.1:86300-134876 GCF_000696425.1 Galeopterus variegatus
AAATCTCCTTGCCAATCTGGATATATGTAGTACTTGTCATTCTCTCAGTTTCTCGTAGAAATATAAGAAAAATCTTACATGGGAGCAATTTTATAAATATTTGACTCGTACTGATCCAGTCAAAATAAATATTCCCAGTCTTTATAATCAGTTTGACATAATGACCAGGAGGCACAATTATAATTTTACTTTAAGATACTACTTTTCATTGGTGCATATGTAATTCTCAATGTGGTTAATGTTTCAAGATAATATTTCATTTCTGATGCTTTATCTAGTAGTGTTTTCCATATTTATTTTTATTTTTTTTTTGCTGTGAATGTGCATTAAAAATTTAGAACACATTATCTATTTAAAATGTATTTACAGGGCTGACTGGTTATCTCACTTGGGAGAGCATGGTGCTGGTAACACCAAAATTGTAGGTTTGGATCCCCTTACTGGCCAGCTGCAAAAAAAAAAAAGAAAAGAAAATGCATTTATATCATCATGATTTTTTTCTTTTTTTGTCCTTTTTGAGACCGGCCGCACCGTGCTCAGCCAGTGAGCGCACCGGCCATCCCTATATAGGATCCGAACACGCGGCGGGAGTGCTGTTGCTCTCCCAGCGCCGCACTCTCCCGGGTGCGCCACGGGCTCTGCCCATATCATCATGATTTTAAATAATACATTCTCAACATATTTGAGAATCCACTAGTGCATATATAATATAAGCCATCCTAAAATTACATGTAAATCAGATTAAATAACAAAAGGTCAAGTGTTTGATCTCTGTGTTTAAGAGATACATACAACAAGGTTCATCTGTAAATCTAGGCAAGGGCTTTATTGTTGTTTTTGAATGATACTTGCCCAGTCAGATATGAAACCAGTAACAGCAAGATCAGAATAAAACAACAGGAGATCACTGACCTAGAACTTGGCTCATATTCCAAAGGCCGCAAGGCCTGGAGTTGTTCATAAGAAGGAGTTGGTCACCATGTGGTGCTATTGTAACACAGCAGGCCTGGGTCTTTTTGCAAAATGAACACTAACATTACGCTTGCAGAAAAGCACTGATAGAAATATGAAATTTTTATTTTCCATTTAGCACATCCATAATAACAAGAAATAAAACAAATCAATAAAAATATTATCAATAATAAATTGAATTACTCTTTTAATGTTAATGTTCCTGAATTTCTCAAGATTTTAACTTGACAAAATCTTTAGAAATTCAGATAAATTAAAAATAAACACTAGTGTTTTGCACACACACTCTGCCCATCTTCCTTTCCCTCTTTCTCAGTTACACACACACACACACATACATGCAGACACACCTACATAGCCAATTAATTACTAGAATATATTGTCTCAGTAAGTGTTTTGCAAGACAGATTTAGTGGAGTCCCTTGAACTGTCAAGGTAAGTACAATTGTATCATTGGAAATGAGAGTACATAAGTAGTAAACTGGAAAACAAGTACAATAAATCAAGAATTACCTCTGAGATTGAACACAGTGTTTACTTGTAGTTAGACAATGTTGTTCAATCTACATAATCCTTTTCAGGAATATATAGACTAGTGTCATGCACACCTTACTATCCCAAGTGAATTTACAGTCTAATAATGTAGTATTAATGAAACAATTTTTGTATTACCAAAAGAGGAGCTGAGTTGTTGCATTTAAACTTCATAGCAGTAAATGACAATCTGGTGACAATAATTTTAATCCTCTTGTTATGTTATTGAAAATAGACAGTTTTTTAGAGGATTTCAATGTTTTGTTATGATTTCTTGAAGAATAATATTCTCCAAGCAGAAATGAGACAGAAAAAATGAGACATCCCTGAATGTGTGCTATTATTTTTGGTAAAGAAAACAAAAAATTTTGTGTTTTGAGCCACTTTTTCTGTGACTTGAGGGAAAAAATTTCAGAAATAATGCAAAGAAACAGACACTCAAAATATTTTATATTCAGGCTCATTTGAAAATCCTGATTGTTCTTCTTTCAGCACTTCCAGCTTCTGATGATAATTCTTGATTGCTTGTGCAAAACAGGAAATCATTTCTGTAGTACCAATTTTTATATTTAATAAACACAGGTTTGCATCATTAGAGAATGCAACCACACAATTGTACCATAACACTAAGGTGTGGAGAAAATTCTAGGCTTTCTTAAAGGAAATGAACACACCAAAAGAGGCAAGTGATCCTTCGTGGCCATTTCCATGTCTCAGAGGCTATGACAGATGCCATGTAATGTCTATGAGAGCTTCTAAATTAGATGTTGAACATGGAAGAGATATTCAGGAGATAATTGCAAGGGAGGAATATAATGGCTTTGTGGAGGAGTAGATGACATTTATTATTTTATTTAATCAAGAGATTGTAGATGGTTCCCCCCAAATGCAGCCAAGTCATCCAGATTGAGTTAATGACAAGGACAAAATTAAGGGTATAATACAAGAGCAGACTTAGCAGCTTCTGTTATTGATAATAGTTTGCAGTGGGAAAGAAGAGAAGGGGCAGGGGAAAGGTTTTCTTGCCCTGGCTTCTGGAGGGGGTGGTGTGAGTCTCTTTCAATAAAGAGGGATTAGTCATCATATATGTGTCCAATTCCAGGTGTTTTGAGCTTAATCATAAATGCAAACAAATGTATAAGTGATCTATATTACACTATGTATGCTTACTATTTATTTGAACTTTGTAAAAATTCCTAGAAAGAAATGACCTTAGTTTCTATGCATAAATAAAACTCACTAATTGCAGGCCTCTTCTCCCAGGTCCTGAAAATAGTCTATCAATTCAACTTTTTCTTTTTTCAGTTAACCAAGATATTGAAAATACAGATGAGAGTCAATGCCTGATCAAAAGGGAAGCTGAAGGTCCACAGCAACACCTTCCCTAAAGCTGCCAGGTATGGCTTTGTATGTGTTTGTGCGTCCATTCTAACAATGGAAGTACCTCAACTAGGGAATGAAAAACATTGAAAAATGTTAACTGTAAAAAGAGGATTTGTTTTTTTTGTTTTTTGTTTTTTGTTTTTTTTTCCTTTTTGTCTTTTTTCGTGTCCGGCAACGGATCGCAACCCTCAGTGTCGCGCCCATACCGGACCGGGACCGACAACAGGATCGCAACCCTTGGTGCTGTGCCCGCACATCGCTCAGCCAGTGCGTGGGAACCGGTCTGTATGTGGGATCCGAACCCTCGGTGGGAGCGCCACCGCGCTCCCAAGCGGCGCACTATAGCAGTGCGCCACCAGGCCGGCCCAAAAAGAGGATTTGAATAAGAATAATCCGTCAAGCATTGCTGACAATCATCATGTATGGACAAACAGAATGTGTACTGCGTATGTCCAAAAACGCTAGATTTCTTCAGCAAACAATTTGCTCACCTGCACCAGTGCCCAGTTCTTTAAGACAAAATAACAGATGGGAGGGTAAGAGCTAAGCATTGTTTCATTTCCTGCCTTTATAGTTACAGTATTCAATATAAATTACATTTCCAGAAGTTTTTTTCTCTCTACAATCTAACTCCATGCAAAATCCAAGCGGATATGCTGCAGTGATTTCCAGTATTAAAACAGGATTCATGAGCTTTAAGTTATATACATAGTTTGTTTTTTTCAAATCCTTGGTCTCCATTAACAAGCTCATTGATCTTGGACATATTATATAAGCTCTGTGTCTTCTTATCTTTAAGTGTGGAACTTAATATTTAACTACCTTACAGGGTCTTTTTGACAATTACTTCAGATTTTATGCAAATTACCTAAGAAACTATAGTTTTCAATAAATGTTAATTGTACTGGAATTCCACTCTGAAAACCTTAAAATCTATATTGATGAACCCATGTTAATTAAATATTACTTTTGTTTGTTATTCCTATTGCCTGGGGAGACAGGAATGTATGCAATGTGTTCCTGAACCAAATTAAGAATCCCTCTATACATGCAATCCAGTTGGGTATAATTAGACCTTCTTAAGATCCTCAACCAATTAAAAAGATAGCTTGTAACACAAATTGAGACAGGCTTAGATTTTTCTGATTCAGAATAATTAGTCTCTACTTAAACCACCAGATAGTTTTTAGTTATCTGAATGATTCTAATGATTCTCTTCATTGAGTAGAAAATATCAATAGATAAAAACGTACTAAACTTTAGTATCTATTACATTAAAATATGTAACTCATATTTTTAATGAAAAGTTTAAAACCAAATTTGTTTTCCAGATTATCATAAAGATATATAATATCTTCAAAATTTTATTTATAATTTTAAAAGTATGATTTATTGCTATTCTATACATATGTATGTCTGTATGCATATGTATGTATATATAGACATATATTATGTATATATAAATGTTAACAAAACCATTCAACATAAAGCCATTGCTTCCCTAAAATCATAAGAATCCAAGCTGTTTTGAAAGCTGACAGGTTGTGATGATAACTGTGTAAGCTCCAGTTGTACAAGTTTTATAGTAATATAAATAAATGGTTATTGGTGTCTGTTTATGCTGGTTTTTATGTTTCTGTCTGGAACAGTAAACTGCCACTTGATGATACACAAAATGAAGCAGCAGTTCAAAAGAGGGCCTATGACAAAAAACTTTTAAGCTGTTATATCATTTTAGAGGAGTAAAATGTTCTCACTAGTATATCTACTTTTTTTTTTGAGATAAAGGTGCATTTGTTAACTTGAAACACAACACTGTCAGATGTTTTATTTGACTGAAAATGAAAGATGGATGTTGTATAATGTTACGAAACCTTTGCCATGACATAGAAGTGTCCTCTCTGTCTCTCGCTGTATATAGTGTATATATATTGTGTGTATGTGTATATACATATATACATATATATATACATATATATACTGTGTGTGTGTATATGTGTGTGTGTGTGTGTGTGTGTGTATATGAGGGTGCTTCAAAAAATTCATGGAAAAATAGAACTAAAAGATAATATTAATCTATTCATGAACTTTTTGAAGTACTCTTGTGCTGTGGGCTGAACTGTATCCCCCAAACGTTCATGTATTAATCCTCACTGTAACAGTGTTGAGAGTGGGAAATCTTATTATGGCAATTGAAAGGCAGGGCCTTTAAGAGGTGATTAGATTGTGAGGGCCATGTCCTAGTGAATGGATTGACCCATTAATGTAGTAATAAGTTGATGGTATAATGGGTGATAATGGGCGAGATTCTGATGGCTTTATAAGGAGAGGGAGTGATCACATTAGCTCTCTAGCTCAAGTCATTCATGATGTGAAACATAAAATGGAAAAACAGAAACATAAAATCACTGCAAAGGGTCACCACCCACCAAGAAGGTCGTCACTAGATGTGTTTTCTGGACTTTGGACTTCCCAGCCTCTGAAACTGTAAGAAATGAATTTCATTTACTTATGCATTATCCAGTTTCAGGTATTCTGTTATAAGCAACTTCAACAGATTAATACACTTCATATGTATCTTTCTCTCTATATATGCATGTATATCTTTATTTATACATATATGCATTCATATATCTATGTGAAGATATATTTTCATATATATGTAAATATACATTCATTTCTTTTTATTTTATTTTGTGTTAGTTGATCTCAATTTTTTTTCTCCTCTTGGGCAGAGAAATTTGGAAAATGTATAGATTTTTTCTTCTTCTAATGGCTTCTTTTAGCACTTTAAACAGCACACTTAAATCTCTGTTTCATAATTTGTTAGCTTTAGAAATGCAACAGTAACTATCTGACTGTTTGCCAAGAAAGTTGGGGAAATTAGCACCCTTAACATACCATTATATTTTAACTTCTCTCCACCTTCACAGCCAGGAAGGGTATAGTCTATACACAGTGTATAAACTGAGCAACAGACATAATGACCCTTGTTCAGAATTTTGTTTCTGTATACCTTTATTTTTATTTCAGCCAATCATGTCTATATTGATATTTCACATATTAAAAGCTTTTCATTTTTTTTTTTTTTTTTTTGGTTTTTTTTTTTTTTTTTTCCGTGTCCGGCAATGGATTGCAACCCTCAGTGTTGCCCCCGTACCGGACCGGGACCGGCAACGGGATCGCAACCCTCGGTGTTGCCCCCGCGCCTCGCTCAGCCAGTGAGCGGGAACCGGTCTGTATGTGGGATCCGAACCCTCGGCGGGAGCGCCTCCGCGCTTCCCAAGCGGCGCACTAGCGCAGTGCGCCACTGGGCCGGCCCAAAAGCTTTTCATTTTTAATACATTGTTTTATTCCCAGAACTACAGCAGCTGTTCAGACTTACTACTGTATGTATGTGGATTCAATTTCAATGGCATTTATTTTATAGTATAACTTATTTATTTCGGAGTTTCTTACTTTGATTAACCTCTTGGTTAGTTAAATTTTAGACACAAATAATAGTAGCTGTTTTTGTTTTCACTCTGGTTGTTAATCCTGAGTCTTTGAATATTGAATAAACTTTTAATAGTATATTTATACATGAAAGACAATTTATCTGGGCATGATGTTTTTGTGGCTCCATATTCCATCACAAGTTATTTTCATTGCCTTCTAATATTGAATGCTATAGCTCTAAAATACTTATTTTTATCATTCACTTAATTTTTTTACTCTTTTCTTCACTTGCTTTATTTACATTATCCATTTTCCTTTTTATTTGAGATTTTATTCATTATATTCTATTTTGCTTAGAATGATAGACATTTCCTGAAAAAGTGTCCTTATTTTTCTTGTAGAAAAGAGTTTCAAAATGGAGACTTCACATTTTTTGGCATATTATATTATTGTTTTCTTTCCTTTTTAACTTTTGTTTTTTTAATTGACATGTAGTAATTGTACATCTCTATAGGGTACAGAGTAATATTTTGATATATGTATACACTGTGCAATGCTCAATTAGTATGTCCGTCAGCACACACATTTATTATTTCTTTGTGATGAGGACATTTGAACTCCTCTTTTCTAGGCATTTGAAAAATATACAATAAATTATTGTTAATTACAGGCACTTAGCCCTACTATAGAATACTAGAACGTAAGCTTTCCATCTAGCTGTAATTCTGTATCCATTAGCCAACCTCTCCCTATTTCTCTCCCCCTACACTCTTCAGCCTCTAGTAATCTCAGCTCTACTCTACTTCTATGATCTCACTATTTTTGGCTCCCACATATGAGTGAGAACATGTGGTATTTATCTTTCTGTGCCTTACTTATTTCACTTAACATAATGTCTTCAAGGCTCATCCATGTTGCTGTGAATTACACGATTTCATTCTTTCTATGGCTGGGTAATATCTCATTATGTATATGTACCACATTTTCTTTATCCATTTATCTGTAAACTAACAATCGTGTTGATTTTATGTCTTGGCTATTGTAAATAGTGCTGCAATGAATATGGGGTGTAGGTATCTCTTTGGTATACTGATTTCTTTTCATTTGGATAAATACCCAGTAGTGGGATTGCTGGATCATAACATAGCTCTATTTTTAGTTTTTTGGGGAACCTCCATACCATTTCCATAATGATTGTACTAATTTACATTTCTACCAACACTGTATAAGAATTTCCTTTTCTCTTCATCTTTGCCAGCATTTGTTGTTTTTTGTCTTTTTTGAGAATAGCTATTCTTACTGGAGTGAGACAATATCTCATGGTTTTGATTTGCATTTCCCTGATGAATAATGAGGGAGGATCCTATAAATTTAGGTCATGTTATAGACTACGTGACTCTTTTAAAAATATTTTAATATACTAAAATTACTATATTCTTTTTCTTTATAAGCATTCTAAAGTTCTTTTGTTTTTTAGCGGAAGAGTAGCAACATACCTATTAAAATTTTAGAATTTAAGGCAATGTTGACAGACTCGATTTGCAGAATGGAAACAAAAGAAGAGTTGACAATGGCTCTGATGCTTGTGGCTGCACTTCTGGAAAGACTATTTCCAGTTTTTCAGAGAACATACCACATTCTAACTCATTGTGTCAGATGGGGATAATGAATATTCATAGACAGAAGGAATATTGTAGCTAAGGTCATGGTTGTGGTAGTGTGGTAAGAGCAAAAGTGGAGTTCAGGTTTCTTGTGACTATCAGGTCAGCATCTTAACTAGAAGATGAAGTATAGTTACTCTGGTGAGTGAAGATAAATAGTTTGAGAAAGGTTTTCACTCTATAGGAAGCAGGTGTTTTCACCCTTCTCTAATATTATTTTAGGTCTAAAAAGATAATGTAAAAACTCTAAGAAACACTTTTGCTCTTTTCGTGTTGCATTTTAATTGGTAAAGTTATTGAAGTAATAATCAAATGAGGAATTAAAATTAAAATAAAATTAAAAATTCAGATGAAAGTTACCTCAACACTGTGTGTAATGTTTTATTTTTATTTTATTTTTAAAGAAAATAATATATAACATCCATATAAAGATTTTCCTTCTTTCTCCTTCTTTCTCTTTCTTGAGTGTCCACGTACAAACCTCTTTAATATTATTTTAGTAGAAGTAGAAGTCTGAAGGAAAAGAGAGAATAAACCATCCAGACTTTGGGGGTAAGCAAGTTCTAAAAGGTACAAAGGTCTAGTAATGGAAACATATGTGACATGAGTAAGGACACCTGGAGCCCAACGTGGCTGAAACAGAATGAACAAGGGGCGACATGGTAGAAGATGAAGTCAAGGAGGCAGGAGGGAGCTAGTTCATCTAGTGATGTATAATACTGTTAAGTACTCGGGTTTTATACTGAGTGAGTTAAAAAATACTGGAGTGATTTAAGCAGAAGTGTGATATGATCTAGCTTAAATTTTAAAGCAACTGTTATATTTGTACTGAGGGAATATTCTAGAATATAAGAGTATCTTGCGTTTTACCAATGGGTTAGAGGTAGTAGTGGTGAGAAATAGTTGCATTTTGGCTATGATTTGGGTATAGAACCAACAAAACATGCTAATAAAATGTATTTAGAATGGGATTTTTTTTTTTAAAAAGAGAAGTCAAGAATGACATTAAGTTAATGTGCATCAACACGTGGAAGAATGAAGCTGACATTTACTGAGACAGGGTAGACTGTGAGAGCCGGTTTGTTGAGAAAAGATCAGAAGGCATTTCTGGGGATAGCTAATTGAGTATACATGACTAGGATTAAGAAAAGAAACTGAAGTTAGAAATTCAGGGCTGTCAGTCTTATCAAACTATTTAAAACCATGAGACTTGGTGTGTTTACTTTGGGAAGTGGTAGATCAAGAAAACAGCAACTTTAAAGATTGATCTTCAGAGCTCAGAAAAATGAGGAAGACCCAGCAAAGGAGGCTTAGCTGAGGCAGTCTGTAAAATAAGGCAAGAAACCAAAATTGTTAACATGGTATACTGTAAGCCAAGTTGAGGAATGTGTTTCAGGAAGGAATCAATGCTCAACCATGTCAAATGCCCTATAAGCCAAGTAAGAAGTCTAAGGGATGAGTGTTTTGTTTTTCAATAGGCAAGGCACTGTTTACCTTAGCCATGATCTATTTCAGTGGTGGAGATGAAAGCCTGGTTAGAGTAAGATAAAGAACAAACAATAGGGCATTCTGCTTGGGCCAAAATGATGGCAGTAGCATAGTATTTGAATATCCCCACGCCTTCTGAAGGGAATTAGGCCAGCAAAACCTAACAATTAAATAAAACTTCAAGAAAAATACATTCAAAAAATAAGGAGACCAGTTGAGTGACTAGTGAAATAGTCCAGGTTAAGAGATTTTGGTGATTGAAATCTAAGTGGTAGCAAAGGAAATCATAAGTGGTTAGATCCTTTGAAAGATAGATGTACGGTTTGAGAGAAAGAGAGGACCTTAGGATGACTCAGTTTTTTTAATAGACCATCTGAAATAATTCTGTTGCTTTAACTGAAATGGTAATAATTTTTTTTTTAAAGTGCAAGTCAAGTCATGGAACAGGGCTGCTTACAAACTTTCAATGGTTTTCTCAGTTTATTCAGAGTGAAATCCAGTGTTCTTATGATGGTATATACTATACTATACAAACTGCCCTGACCTATTATAAAGTAATATTAATAGTTTAAAATTCTTATCTGGAAATTAATTGCATATAAGCCTGTGTGATATTTCTTTTAATTATGATAAATTAATTGCTTTTCTATTTACATGTATTTTTCTACATAAATGGATTGTAAGTTGCCTAAAATTAAAGATGCTACCCTTCCCAAGATATAGCAATAGTCCGAGTATATATGTAGGAGGTGTTCACATAAACCCTTTTAGTAAAAATAGTAAATAATATAACAAAAGCTCTTGCTTTCTACATACTTGGCATAAGTATAATAAGGAAACAATTGACTTGAAGTTCTGAGTGTTCTAGAAATGTGATGTATCACTATACATCTTATATGACAACTAGAGATGAAAGTTTCCCAGGAGTATATTGGCCCATATATCATTTTTTTTCCGACCACAAAATTAGTTTCACATTTTAGATTTTACTTCTGACTTACAAGGTAGTTGGTACAATAAACTAATAATAACGATAATAAGTCTAATGTATGTTTCCAGTGTTATGAGTCATAAACAGCAACACTACAGGTTTCTATACACAAGGCATGAACTGAAAAAAGATTTCAGAAATGTTTCCATAGGGAACCTAAACTGTTTGCACTTTATGGGACAAAAGCTAATTGGAGGATATTGATGATATAGAAAGAAGAAAATTCTTTGTTCAATGCTCATTCCAAATCACTTAGAGATTTATATCTTTATAAAACAGCTGAAAACAGAGGGAAGATAGTTGGGACAGTTTCTGCTGGAATAACAAAGGACCAAGAATCTTATCTAGAATTGTCAGATATTTTAAGCTAAAAATCTTGAAGGATTCAGATAAGAATTGTAAAAAGCACGTGTTTCTTCTTGAACTAGTCTACTGGAATAATGAAATCTTCGAATATAAAAATTCATGAAAGAAAAACTCATAAATGTGTCATGAAAAGATAATTATCTCAGATAGAAGCGTTATTCTCTCCTGTGGATTGCATATTAATAGTCACAAATATAAATGTTTTGTTTAAACAGAAAATTTCTATTTGGTGGACTTTACATATATGCATTATTAGAGAAGCTGGTTTATGGGTAATGTTAACTGGACAATAACAGACTCGTAAGTTCAGACTTGGAGATTTATTTTGATATTGTTGGTCCTATCCGGTTTTAGAACTTGCTTTCCGTTTTTGGGCATTAATGGTCAATCACAGTTTTGTGACTTTTATAAATTATATTTTTGTGGAAGTTATTTTCCCCAGTAAGGTGTCTGCTTTTTATGTGAATTATAACACAAATAACATATATATATATATATATATATATATATATATATATATATATATGTTTTATGTGGCCTTGCAATGTCATTTGGTTAAAGAATACTATGTAATCCAAATTTTGTGATTAAAGGTAAATAAGCAATTCGTGACTTGGAATGAGGCAAATTCTTCAGGAAACTAAATTTTATTCAATTAAATAGGTCTTTAAATTTCTTAATATGTGGCCTGAGATAGTGTTAAATAACAGTAGCTCTAGATCAAGGCAACTGATCAGTGATCCTAAACAAATTAACCCATCAAAAATGAACAAGCTCCCAAATACTGACCATCCAGATGAACATGACTCAATCAACATCAAAATCAATGAGGTGAACACAGTCTGCCTTCAGTGAAAATCAATGGTGGTGAAAATGAACTTCTTTGAACTTGACTTTTACAGATTTGGAGTCTGTATTGAGTAACAGAATTATATTTCAGTCATAATAGATTCCTGATTCTTTCTAGTCCCTTTATAATCTTCTAGAAGGTACAATAATTCCATGTTATAGTATTTGAAATCTCTTGCTTCAAAACTCAACTAAAGCCAGAAATTTCAAGTATGAGGAATAAGAGTATCACCTGTTAGCTCTGGAGGGTGACATTTAAATGGGCTGAAAGGGCACATCATTAAAGAGTCCTAAGATAAATAGCTTACTTGCCATTTAACAAATCTCCCCAGTCACTTCCATCCTCTTTTAGCTCTGGGAAAAAACAGCAAAATATATATTTGCAAGGTCGCTCAAAATAGGATTGTTACATGATCAGCATGTGTCATACTGTTCTAGTACCCTAGCTTTTCCCCAAAACAAAACAAAACCACCTTGTTCTGTCTAATTATAGTCCTAAATTTCAATCTAGATTCTTGGAGAAGGCTTGTGATGGGAAGGGGCTGCAGGTTCAGTTACTTGGTTCTGCAGCCTGATTCGTCAGCAGTTCTGGCCACTTAGTCAACCTTTTCCTTTTCTCCCCTAAAATCAAAGAACACAGTCCAGATTCCTAATATTAAAACCTTGTTACCTGCATACCACAAGAACTACGCTTTTCTCCAAAGGTGCATACTTTAAGACGAGATTTCTAATTTTCTTAAAATGCCATCTTGAAAAATGTTGGGGTCAAAATACAGTAGACCCCCAAATAATATAACTTTATTGAAGTTCTTTGGAAATTGTAGCTTGTAATTTATATTTCTCTGCACTAGGTGTCCAGGACACTTTTACTGTAAAGGGATGGACTGTAAATATTTTGGGCTTTGTGGGCTATATCATCTCTCTAAAACTGCTCAACTCTGCTGTAGAAATGTGAAGGCAGCTGCAGACAATACATAAAAGAATTAGCATGGATGTGTCCTAATAAAAATGTATAATCTTGGGCCGGCCCCATGGCGCACTCGGGAGAGTGTGACGCTTGGGAGCGCAGAGGCGCTCCCGCCACGGGTTCAGATCCTATATAAGGCCGGTGCGCTCACTGGCTGAGCGCGGTGCGGGCGACACCATGCCAAGGGTTGCATCCCCTTGCCGGTCACAAAAACGACAAAAAAAAAATGTATAATCTTAATGAGTCAAAAAACATTATTTTTATTTTTCAACAATGTAAAATTGTTGAATCCATTAGGTTTGGGGAAATGCAAAAAGATGTGGTGGACCAGATTTGGCTAGAAGGCAGAAGTTAACCCAGCTCTAAGGTATACATATCAGGTATTTCTGTATATTTATAGGTATACACATTTTATATTTGTGTTAAAAATAAATAAAAAATTCAGACCTCTTGAAGATGCTTTGTTTCTCTCATATTTTTCTATAAAAAGCTTAGCACTCCATATGACATATTATTACTCCATAATTAGCTATCGTTGCTGTTTTAGATTTTCTTCCCTCGAAACACTGATTAAGTTCTATCTTATATTAAATAAAATAACTATAGAATATTCAGGATAAAGCAAAATAAATATAAGACTTCCTTGTGCCATACCCTGTTGTGCCATGTGCTAGATGTTTGACCTTGGGAAAATGACATCTTTTATTTTTTCCATCTCAGGATCCTCATCTGTATGATTTTTATAATTATAGTACCTACCTCTTAGAATTTTCTGAGGAGTTAGTACTTGTAAATTGCTTAGATGAATATCTGAGTCATAGTGAGTACTGAAAAAATGTTCTTTTCTGAGGCCCAGAAGGTTAAGTTACTTGCCCAGGAATGATGAGGGTACTTCAAAAAGTTTATGGAAAGATTTGTATTATCTTCTACTTCTATTTTTTCCACAAACTTTGAAGTACCCTCGTATAGTGGCAAAGCTAGGCTGAAAATAAAATGTTTGGAATTCTAGTCTATGACATTTTCTCTATGCTGTGAAACCATCCTTCATTAACCATTATCGGTCTCAAACTCACTACTCTCCTCAGAGTAAAAAAATACCACATACCTGTGAATATAAATCTTTTTATATGGGTTACTTCACTCACTTTTGTGTCTTTAATTAACACCTTCTGCTGAAGAAAACTAGATCTAAATTTTTACCCTAGATCTCTCTACTAAACTCCTGAACCATGTATAAGATAGCCTGTTGTCATCAACACCTCTATCTTTTGTCTTCCTCACAGGCTTCAACCTTATTATGTCCAAAATGGAATGCATGGTCTTTATTCTTTGCCCATTCCCTCTAAATCTGTCTTTCTACCTTGTTGCTCAAGTCAGAAATCTGGAAATTCTCCTAGGAAACTTTTACTTTCTATCAGCAAATGGATTTTATGTTTTGATCATCTCCTCACAAATTCTGGCTTAATTTTTAAAATTATATTCAAATTCAGCTCTCAAACCCATATCTCCCACCAGTTTTCAAATCTAAGAAAAATGATATATAGTTATCATTTATCCAGATTAATTGTATGTTCTTGTTAAGGTGAGGTGTTTTTTTTTTTCAATACTTTACCTCAGTTAAACCTCTCAATATCCCCATCAAGCAGGTATTACAAATATCTTCATACAACATGAGAAAACCAATCCAATACAACTATTAAGTCATGTGACCATTGTTACAGAGAAGAGCTAGGATTTGAAACAAGCTCTATAGCACTTCTAAAACAGTCCGTATAATATTCTACTTCTCTTTATATGTTCTTTCACTTACCACTGTATGAAGCTTTACATTTCCTTTAGGATCAAGCAGTAACATCTTGGTATGATTTATATTTGAAGCCCTCTAAGCTGTGGCGTCTGTCGGAACCTCAGGCTTATTTTCAGTTTCAGTGCCCTTGCAGACTATACTTCAGTCATGTTGAACTCTTTCTTGTCTTAGGCTGCCTGCAAGCCCAGCTGCATAATTTGTGGGGCCCAGTGCAAAATGAAAATTCAGCCCCCGTTGTTCTAAAAGCAAGAAAAAAGTTCTGTAAGTAGTATTAAAATATAATGCTTTTTTTCCTTCTTCTATGGTCTTTCTCTAGACATGTCAAGTTGCTTTAATTTTCTATTTGACATCATTCTAGGCAAAGAAAAATTTAAAAATTATTAGCAAGAATTTTTGTATTCATCTGTATATTGTGCAATGCCAGTTTTAAAAGTATAAGAGTGGTATGCAGAATCATCAAAATTATACAATTTGCATATTGTAGCTTATAGGTGCATTATGTATTTCTTTTTTACCAAAACAGCGGAAATGCTGCACAACAGTAATTTTTATTTCACCCCTTAATAAGCTGTAAGAAACAGTGGACATGCATATTACAAGTATCCTTGATGTGCATGCTTCATTGTTTTTTAAAACTTCATTTATAAAACACAAGTTCAAAGATATAATTATTAAGAATTTCAAGATTAACACAGCACAACATTGAACCAAGTGCGGATACCTTGGAGTTGGCCCTGGCTGCCTGGTAAAGAACTCTTTTCTGAAGACTCAGTTTAGCTCAAGCTTTACTTTGTCTTGGAACAGTCTATGACTCCCCATTTGTAGAATTAGCCACAATCTTTCTGAGCCCAAATTGTACCCTGGGTATTCATCTGTCTTAGCATCTGTCATTAATTACTTTTTAAAAGGTTTATTAGCCTCTTTTTCTACAAGATTTTAGGCTCTGAACATCAGAAACCTTGCTTCATTTGTGTTTGCACCTTTACTCCCAGCAGAGAACTTGTTGAATAAATGAATGAATAAACTGATATGTAATTGTGGCTGTCATAATTCCTGAGAGTCCACATACTTAGACCTATAACTTTTTTCTTATATTCATCTTTAATGCTATTTATTATGCTTCCAAACTACGTTACTAAAAGTTTACAAAAATGATATGAACAACTTATGACATAGACTATGGACTAAAGATTCTCCAAATATTCACAATTCCCCAATGTGATGGTATTTGGATGTAGGGTATTTGTGAGGTAATAAGGTATGGATGAAGTTATGAGGGTGGGTTCTCCATGATGGGATTGGTGTCCTTACAAATAAAAGAAAGAGACCAGAGCTCTCTTTTCTCTCTACCTGCAATGGAAGGACACAGGAAGAAAGCAGTCATCTGCCATCTTCAAGCCAGGAAGAGGGCCCTCATCAGGAACTGAGGACACAAAAAGATGGAAAGACATTCCATGCTCATGGATTGGAAGAATTAACATTATGAAGATGTCTATACTACCCAATGCAATCTACAGATTCAATACAATGCCCATCAAAATACCAACAACATTGTTCACAGAAATGGAAAAAACAATCTTAACATTCATAATAGTTAAGTATAAATATATAATCTCTTAACAGATTGGATATATTTTTCATCCAAAATATTTTTTGTTTTTGCAGGAAACTCTATTCAGAGTAAAAGAAAAATCTCACCATATTGTGGGAACATATTTTTAAATGCTGTGTCAGACAAATATTTTCAAAACACATCAGGTTGTTAATTTAAATTTAGGCCTGGCCTGCAAAACTGTGAGAAAACACAGCTCCCACTATTCAGCTCAGTGCAGTCTGCCCATAAGCTCAGCTTCAGTTAGGCTAACTGCCTTGCAGTTCCAGCCAAAACCTCAGCATCTTCAACCTCTCACGTGAAACGAGTCCCACCGCTCAAAGGGAATTCATACCTAGGTTCTTTCAAGGCCACACTGAAATTCTTATCAAAAATCAGCGAACATGTTTTTCATTGGGGTAATCAATAATTGAAGTTGTTTTCTCAAGCTGGTGCTACAAAGTTACTAAAAGAATTAGATACCAGAATCATTTGCTGACTTTTCTCTGACCTGGACGAGAAGTTGGAGATTGATTTACTTCTTTTTCGTATTTCAAATCCTTCTGATGAGAAGAAAGAGTGATAAAAATTTAAAAATTCCTACTAGTATCATATAGATGTGCAGAAATGTTATTGGTGGTTTTCTATTGACATAATGAAATAAAGCAGGAACTTTAAATTCAAGTAGCTGAAAAGAATGACCAAGGAATTGGGTATGGTAAACTTGGATAAACTTTTGGCAAAGAGGACAAGTATCCTATCACAGGAGCAGATAGATATCAGGAGGCTATAAGTCACGGACCTTGACACTCGTGTTGTCTGTTCCAATCCCTCTTTTGTGATGACACAGCAGAAAACCCTTCTAGTGCAGTTTAGATCCCAGTAGTGACTTTAGCATGTTGTCAAGTATCCTTGGCAGTAAAACCTGACATTGCTAAATGGCTACATGTGTACATCTTCAATGAAAGCTTGTTCAGTGAATTCATTAATATTTGGAAAAACATACAATCCCAGGTTATATCTTAGTACAAGTTGAGAATTCCATTAAGATACATTCCAAACTAATATTTTTATGTTGACCTGTACATAATTAATATACAAGATGAAAAACCATGAGTCAATTAAAAATCTTGAATATTTGCCTACTTCTTACAGTATGGTTAAATATTATTCAATGGAGTTTTAGTGGTAAGTTTATTCTTTCTAATTTACTATGGTATTAATATAGGAAATCATTAATTTCCTATGTTCATTAAAGTGGTTTTCTTACATCTTCCTGCACTAAGAAGAGTGTATATGGTGTGTATAAAACAATAATTATTAATATTCTAGACATTAAACCTATCTAAGTAAATTGAAACATAATAATACTAAGTATTAAAACTGTCCAAGTACATTAAAATATAGTAATATTACCATATGTGAAAAAAAATGGCTTGTAGGATGATGATACATATTAGTAGTATAAAATGCCAAATCCTTTTGTGATTACTATTCAGAGCCTTTGGAAAATTATAGATCTTCAAAGATATTTTTAGTTCATTTTCAGTAGGAATATATCTTCACACCCACACATCATTTTTCTTGTACCTAAATGTTTCTTGAAATTATATAGTGCAATGAAATTATAATGGTAAAATCTCAGGTTCATGTTTCAATGGAAATAAAACCACAATATAAAACACATTGGAGAAAAAAACATTAATTTCTTATAAAATTATGAGTCATATCTGAGAAAAGTCTACGGATTTAAAATATTTATGTCATACAAATATTCAAATAATATTTAAAACTCGTTGGAAAATTAATATTCACTAAACTACTATGAGATACTTTTTCTCCAACTGAACAAATTAATATCCTTGATTAGAATAATTATCTGATAAAGTAATATACAATGGTCTTAGTGTACTGTATAAAATTTGCATCTCAAAGAATAATTTAATATGGTATTGCAGAATTTTGCATGATATTTATCTTTTATTATGGGTTTCTCAAATGTTGAGCAAGGGAAAGCTGCCTGAAAGAAGATTTCTTAGGATAATATGTATGGAAAAGATTATTTCTCCATAACACATTTAAGCCACCTGCTTTGCACCATGGTTTTCTTCTTCTAGGAGTGAAGCCATTTTGCATTTGCTTTAAATTATTCTGAGGGCAAATGCTCTTTTCATGAAAACCAGCTGTGCCGAATAAATGCAAATATGTGTCATATCACAATTTACTGAAGGGACAGAGCCAAAAGCAAAACCTTTTGCTGTACTAATTAATTGTGAATCAAAGCTTCATCAGAGACTATTGTCTGTAGCTATGTGAAAATCTTCTAGGTACAAGGAATAGTTTAACAACATGCCAATTTCATAAATCTAGAGATATGTAAGAGCTAATAAAGCACCAACAAACTGCAACCTACTGAAAAATGGGCATTTTTAACAACTGAACCTACTTCAAATCAAGAGCTTGCATGGGGGTAGATTATAGATTAGTTGTGTATCAGTCTCTATGGCCTTCAGTGGTGTCATCATGAAGAGTACATATTTGTATTGACTGCTAAACACGGCTTCTTTGGATTCAGTAAGTTATTTCAGCAAAAATTGGGTTTCAGGTAATCTATTGTGTGTAGGTTCTGCAAATAGACAAGACACGATCTCTTACCATGGTGGGTTCACATTTTTTGGAAAAAATACAATATCAGGGTTGCTATGTTACAAAGCTTCGGGGAGCCCATTATATAGATTATAGTTGTCACTCTTCAATCGTAACATAGACTCTTCTCTGAATGGATTCCCCTGAGGCTGTGCCATACACATTCTGTGTAGCTATAAGTGGCGGCTTTCTGTGACAAGAACGAGTAATCGCTCAGAGAGGACACTTGGAGAATGTAGGGGTAGGGAATGGAAAAAGTAGCTTATTTTTCTGGGAAAAGTCAGAGTAAGCTTTACAGAGGAGGTTATTCTTTTGCTGGATCTGAAACATAAGAAGGGATTTTTTCCGAGTGAGATGGGAAAGGTATTTCTGGAAGAAAGCACAACATACATGAAAATGAGGGAGCAGGATTTATCCTATGTACAAAAAGTGACAAGAGATTACACTTGGCTGTAGTGGAGAAGAGCAGGGGTTGATATTGATATAAGATAGGCAGGCTTTAATACAGAGGGGTTCTTGTAAAAAATAATTGGGAGAATGAGGTCATCATTTTTGTAGTTTAGAAAAAAACATCAGTCTGGCTATGGTGCTAAAATGTAATGAGGATGCAGGACAGAGTGAAACAAATCAAGAGGTTTGTCATAGTTGAAGCAAAAAATGATAAGGGCAGGGACCTTGTCTGTCTTTTTCATCATTATATTTCCAGTGACAAGAATAGTACTTGGAACAAAGAGTTGAACTAATGAGGAGACAGGAGGAGGGATCTAAGAAGTATTTAGAAAATAGAGCTGACAGGACTTGAAGTTCTAAAGGATAGAATCAGAACACTTCAAACTACATTTTATAATAAGCAATATTAAGTGGAACTGGGAGGTTTCCCAAAGTCCAATTACTTTTCGGTCAAATTACAACAGCCTGAAAACCCAAACTGCTCAAACTTATTCACTTTCCACAAATGTTTACAGTGTATTTCTGAGAGTATCCAAAAGCGTATTCTGTATCCTATACATCCAAGATTCACCAATTGGTTAATTAGATCAATGCAGAAAACCATCAGAAGAACCCGATGTGCATTAAATTTATATTAACTGCTTTATTAATGCAAATGGACAGAAATTAAAAATTCCAGAAACACTTAGGTATTTCAAAATGTTTAAAATTACTATGCAGGTTTGTAGTCATCACAGACCTACAATGGAATAACTCTTTCATTTATTAGTTTTATGAATAATTATACTTAACACACCACAATTTTTGCCTACTCAGAGGGTACTTTTAGACTATGGTGTTGCCAAAATAGTTATAATTATTTTACTATAATGAAATAAACTGCTGAGTTGAGAACATTTTGTAGAATTTCATATGACCTGAGTTTACTCTATTTTGTGATTAGGGCAATAAAATTTCATCCTAATTTTGGAATACTACAAAAAGTAAATCACAGCATTGAGTTTGGGGAAAACCGTGATGTAATGGTTGAGATGGTAGGTTGAGACCAACATTGTCTAGACCTCAATATTAGCTACTTTATTTACCAATGGCCATGGGCAAGATATTTAATGTCTCTCTCTGTCTCTCTCTCTCAATGTTATCATATTCAAAACACTAATAAACCCAATATATATGCTTACCACATTTCCTGGCACAGAATAATTGCCTCAATTAAACTTCATGCTTGTTGAATAAAGTGTAGTGAATAAAGTATAGCCTAACTCCTGGATATCCACTTAATCTTATTATCTAAAATGACAAAAGTGAGTTCTGGTCAAGATGACAGAAGAGACGGTTCCCAGTGTCACTCTCTCCCACAAATCAACCAACTTACAACTATAAAAATGTAACAACAGCTAAGCTGGGCCACTGGAGCTCAGGGGAAGAGGAGGAGAGACCTACAGAGTTCATGAAGGTGGGAGAAACCATGATGAGAGAAAGAAAAAACTGCTCTGAGCATTTTGGGCTGTGGTCGCTTTAAGACTGGAACTGATGAGCGCATGGAGCAGGAGCTGGCAGAAGCTGCAGCTGTGCTGTTCACATGGAGTTACTTGGAGGCAGCAGGGGAGAAGAGGGCCTTGATGGCCCCCAGGACAGCAAGACCACTAATAGGGTTCCTGTGGACCCACGCAGGAGCAAGGAGCCAGAACAAATGAAAAAAGGGAGCCATTCAGAGGCTGGAAAGTCATTGCAAGGGACCAGCACAGAGCCCATCCCATGGGAAGTGTTTGGAGCACGGACAGTGGGGGAGACAGGCCCACCAGGACAACACTGAGACACAGTTAGAACAGCCGATCTGCCCCCCAATCAGCACAGGACCACTCAGAGGAGACTGGTCAGGAATGAAGAATTGCATGGGGTGCGGTTTGATGAAAAAATTCAGGCCCAAATCAGAGTTTCTATACAACCCAGAGCCACCAGATCTCTGGAGAGCCAGAAGTACCATTAAACCCTGAGCTGCACAAAAAGCCTTCCCTAGGGGAAAAAGCAGCAAAGAAGCAATTTAGCTCAGCCACACAGTGCAAGTACTGGTTCCCACAGGATGTTCTCCCATCTTAGAAGTAAGCAAAGGACAAAAAATTAGTTCTGGCCCAGGCATACCACCAGAGACTTGGGGTCTGCCTGGGAGCTGGAGGCTTGGATCCAGGGACCAGACCCCACTCCTACAACCAGGCATGCTGCACCAGCACCTCAGGGCCCACCTGGGGACCTGAGACATGGAGAAAGAGACCGGACCCCCCCTCCCACAACCAGGCACACCATGCTAGTGCCTTGGGGCCCATCTGGGGACCTGAGGCATGAAGAAGGGAACAAGGCCCCCCTCCCACAACCAGGCACACCACCAGCACAAAGGAGCATGCCAAAAACATCACCTCCATGTGGGTAGCCCACTGCAGCCACCACAATAATCATGGCTGCTGCAAAAGTGGCTAGACTCCACAACCACCATGCTGATGGTCCACCAAACACTAGAGTGCATTGACACAAGGTGAATCACCAGCAAAAATAAAGAAAAGAAGAGGATGTCTCTCTCCACAAAGCCCATTTCAGAGTGACAGAAGAAGCATCTGCTCTATGATAATATTAGGGGACATGATCACAGCTCTCAGCATTGGACAGATCATCTAGGCAACAAGTCAACAGAGTAACCATTGAAGGAGAGAAGAAATCTAGGATAATTAGAGGGGGGAGGAGGAGGGAGAGGGGGATGGGGAGAGATTGGACAAGGGGCATAAAGAATAATTATGATTTGTAACAATGTATATGCTAGCAGTATTGATTTGGTCAACATATCTCAATGTTGAACCCCCAAAATATGTATAATCAATTTTGATTCAATAAATAAAATAAATTAAAATTAAAAAATTAAAAAAATAAAGTCTAGAAATAGACCCTCCCCCCAAAATGTCGGGTCCGCCGCCAGCAGCCAACCCATACAGCCCTAGCCTCATTCCTTTCAGTGGGCGAGTGAACGGCCCGGGATTCCTCTTTCCCTCTGGTCCCCTTTTGAAGGGGACAGGGGAAGAGAGCCATGAAGAGAGGTGAGCACACCACCGGCCCCAAACCAGCCCAGTTAAAGGACACTCAGATGCGGTGGGGGTTCTGTCAAGCAGTTCCGTTTATTAACACACAAGCATTGGCTTTTAAAGGTAAATGGCAAAGGCAGGTTTTTTACATCCTCCAATCAGCTTAAGGGTTAAGGGCATGCATCCTGTCTCAATACCTAGCTATTGCAATTACGCAGTATTCACAAGTGCGGCCAATAAGGGCTAAGGCAAGGTTCCCGCAGACACTCCCACCCTGCTTTCTCCCGGTGCCCTTTTAGGCTGCTACGTTAATCCACTTGTAATGTCACTTTAAGGTGGTGTTAGTTTTTTAAAGGCCCAACACCAAAATAAATAACAAATAATAAGAAATGAAATGGTGAAAGTATTATGACAGACACTTCCAGAAAACAGTTTTACTTAAATATCTTTTAATGGCATAACATAAATAAAAATATCTTTATTAAAATATTCAAAATTTATAAATTTTATGAGTATGGCATTACATTCTGAAACATTTTATGTGCATTTTATTCTTTAAATGATTCCTAACAAAGTGTGTTAAGGTTGAAGTGGTTATGTGCATGTTATTTAAGATTACAATAGTGTATGGATGTTGGGAACCAAACTGTTGTAAAGTTAACCGATATCTTCAACACCTACAGCAATGTTGAAATTCAGAGGTGTAAAAATCAAAGCTCTGCTCGACCGTGTCATGGAATGTACAATACGTATTAATAGAATCCATGTCAATACTGATATTTAAGTTTACATTACATTTATTGATTAACCTAATGCCAATGTCATAGTGTTGTTATTTTGAGTTATAAATGCTTCAGAAGTGGTTTATGCCTGGTGATGATTGGAAGAAGATAACAGTGCATGAAGGTAAAAATCTATACTATATTGTGAAATCTCAGCTAACTACACCACTTTGATCCATTTAAGAACATTCTATAAGGAAGTGTGAAAAGTAGCAACAATTTGATAATTTTGGTATATGTAGCAGGATACATCAACTAGAAAATATTTAATGGATTTTAGCACTATTCACTTTTGTTGTTTCTTTGTTAGATATAGTATTCATAGCAGTTTTAGGTTTTATTCTTCTTTATAAGTAACATATTACAAATGACAATGTATGAAGTGGATTAAGCTTGTGTGTTCCTGCCATTAATGTTGTTTAAACACAATTTCATGTCCTCTGTATTAGGAGTAGAATTAAAGATTCAATAAAAATTCTATAGAGTCACTAATAGATAATATTTTGCCTTACATATATAAACATGTATTTATTTTTCATTTAGTTACTAGAATTATTTAGCTAATGAAAGATAAAGATAAAGTAGCATATACTTTATCTTTATCTAGACCTCAATGCTTTATATGCACTACCACGCTTTATATGCACTTTTCTTGTCACAACATCTCTGCAGGAAAATGTCATTAGACTCAGTTACAGATGAAGAAACAAGTTCAATGATATTAAACAATTTGACCAGATCACATCGCTTTCACAGAGGCAGGATTTATGCTATTTCCAGGTAGCATGTTTTCTCTCTAAAAGAGTGTGTCAGTTGAGGTCTTGGCAAGAAATTAATGTCACAAGTAGGTATTTGAGGACAGTTTAATAAAGGAATTGTTTACAAATATGTGAATGGGTTTAGGAAAATGACAAGGAATGTGTTAGTAACCTCAGCCTCATAATTCTGGAGAAAGCTCCACGGTAAGAGGTACTAGATAGAAGCTATGGCCATGAAAAGAGGAATGCAGCAAACCTATGGTCACCTGACTGGGAGCCACCTGGGAAAATAAAAACCCCGAACCTTCTTCTGTTGCCCTCAGGACTTCCTGCTGGTGTACCTATTTCCAAGCTGGAGCAGAAAGCAGCCCACTGACACAATCCAAGGGTGGAGAGTGGATCTAGAGGGACAAATTACATCTATTCAGTACCTAGGATCAATATGAGAGGATTCCTCGAGAATTTTTAATGAGAAGAAACTCTATTGTACAAAGAAACTCATCATGTACAAATTATTACCATGCTTATTTTTGTTCTTCAGACAGTGAGTACAAGGGCTAATTAAATCTAAACCTCATGTAAAGTAGTGCATTTGCTAGTGTTTTAGTCCATTTTGTGTTGCTAAAACGGAAATACCTGAGACTGGGTAATTTATAAAGGAAAGAGGTTTATTTGGCTTACAATTCTGGGACAGCTGCGTCTGGTACTGGCCGCAGGCTGTTTCTACTCATGGTGGAAAGTGGCAGGCAGCCGGTGGGTACAAGCAGATCACATGGCGACAGGAAGCAAGAGAGAGAGAGAGGAGGTGCCAGGGTCTTTTTAAGCAAGGAGCTCTTGAGAGAACTAATAGAGCAAGAACTCACTCATTACTCCCCTCCCCCCACCCTCAGGGAGAGCATTAATCCATTCATAAGGGATCCGCCCCCATGACGCAATCAGTTTCCAACACTGCCACATTGGAGATCAAATTTCCACATGAGTTTTGGAGGGGACAACACATCCAAACTCCATCAAGAAGTATGTGAGATGGGTGTTAGACTTGTAAAGTATAGCTAAGCAACAGGAAAAGTTTGAGGGCTGTTTTGGGAGCTGAGAGGGAATCTACAAGGCTATCATGTATCACATCTATATAAGAAAGTTAATTGCTTCTTCCTGTGTGGTATTGTTGGCACTGTTCCTCAGAACCTGTGAATTCCAAACCACACTCTGAAGAGATTGAGTGTCTTCTACTTCTACTTGCTGCCCTTTTCACTCATTTCTCACTTTTTTATTTTCTCCAGAGACTACAAATCCAAGAGTCATCTTTATGTTGGGATGAGGTAGTGCGGTTACATGACATAGCATTCTGAGTGTGATTTTGTTTCAGGAAAAGTTGTAGACCCGGTTGGATAGAAAGAGAATGAAAATAAGTCAGAATGCTTTCTTTCATGCACTATGTTGTATAATGAAGACCTTTAGACTTAATCTTACTTCCAAAAATTGTTGAAGAGTCTAACAGATTAGGACATGTTCTTATAACATTTTTGTAGCTGTACACTATGTGACTGTTTATATGAGAAGCTAATAGGATGTAAGTGTACACTAAAAACTACCTGATGGTGTTAGCTGCACTACATTTGCTGAAAAAAATAAGGATCTAAAATATATCTTGTTTTGTTTAAAACACTGGAAAAACCCTGTGACCTATGAAAAGATTATGCAAGAAAGATAAACTAGGAAAACATTCTTGGATACAGAGAAAAATATCTTTGAAAATATTTTTGTCATAACAATGCAAATATCTATGCCTTCTATAAAGTAGCACAAAGCACAGTGAAATAATAAATGGATGACTGAAATAAAGAGATAATTAAACTAAAAGTAAATTTTATTATTTTATTTTTTTTACTTTTTTATCTTTTTTCTCTATAATCATTTTTAAATGTTAAATTTTAAGACAAAAGTTCAGAAGAAACAATTAATCCCAATTTTAAAAGAGTTGAAGACACTGAGGCAAACTTTGCCATAAAAGCATATATCAGAGCAGGTAATTAGAGAAAAACTTTCCGGAAGGAAGGGAAAGAGACGAGAGAGAGGGAAATCAAATAATTGTATTTGGGGTGAGTAAGATAGGGACAATAGGATTTGGAGTTCATGAGATCAAAGGACACAGCCCTTGACTTCCAGGAAACTCTCCTGTAGGAGATTTTTACAAAGAGGGTCAGAGTTATATATGCAAAGATGTTCATTACAGTATGGTGTATAAGAAAAAAATGAACAACTTGTATCCAAAAAGTAAAGAAAGATTTAAATAAAGTATAGTATGAAATATTGAGGCTGGTTTATATGAACAGACAGGAAATAACTACAGGATATTATTCTCACATTAAATAGAGGTCACATAACAATGAGAGTGGCATGATGCAAAATTATGAAGGAGGAAATGGGAATGCCGAGGTAAAAAAGGGTGTGAAAGGGCAATCTTGCTTTTATTTCTTTATTTTTAAAAATTGAAACATAGCAATTTTACATATTTGTGAGGTACTGAGTTGAATATCAACATGTATAAAATGCATGATGATCAAATCATGGAACTTATCATATTCATCATTATAAATTTATTCATGTCTTTGTGATGAAGACATTTAATCTCCTCTCTTCTAACCATTTGATAACACACAGTAAATATTGTTAATTACAGACATCTAACTCAACTGTACACCCATAGAACTTATTGTCCTCTCTGAGTCTTACGCGTCCATTAATCAAGCTCTCCCTACCCCTCTTCCTCCTCCCTTCCCCACTTTGGTAACCACAGTTCTGCTGTCTCCTTCCAAAAACTCAATTTCTTTTTCTTTCTTTCTTTTCTTCTTTCCTTCTCTCTCTCTCTCTCTCTCTCTCTCTCTCTTTTTGAAACTTTCACTTGAGAATGAGAATATGTGGTATTTTTCTTTCTGTGCCTGGCATATTTCACAACATAATTTTCTCCAGCTCATCCACATTGCTAAGAATGGCAGGATTTCATTCTTTTTATGGCTGAGTAGTATCCATTGTGTATATATATGACATGTTTTTATCCAGTCATCCATTGATGGACTTTTAGGTTGGTTCAATATCTTGGCTATTGAGAGTAAACTCAGATAAACATGGGAGTGCAGGTATCCCTTCTAAATGATGATTTCCATTCTTTTGAGTATATACCCAGTAGCGAGATCACTGGATCATATGGTAGTTCTAACTGCAGTTGTTTGAGGAAACACCATACTCTTTTCCATAATGGCTGTACTAATTTATAATCCCACCAACAGTGCAGAAGAGTTCCCTTTCTCTACATCCTCACTAGTATTTGTTGTTTTCTGTCTTTTTGATAACAGCCCATCTAACTGGGGTGAGATGATGTCTGAATGTAGTTTGGGATTGCATTTTCCAAGTGATTAGCAATATTTAGCATTTTTTCATGAACTTATGGGCCATTTGTATGTCTTCCTTTGAGAAATGTCTATTTGGCTAATTTGCTCATTTATTTTATTTTGTTTTACTTTATTTTTATTGAAACATAATTGGTTGTACATATTGGTGGAGTATAGCATTGAATATCAATACCTGTGTGCAATATGTGACACTCTAATCAACTTAATTACTATATTTATCATTACACAATGTAATCACTTTTTGTGTCCCTTTACCAGTTTCTTGCTACTTCCCACCCTCTCTCCCTTTCTCTTCTCTGGTAGCCTCAGTTGTTATGTTCTCCACTTTTGAAAGTTCAAGGAATTATTGTGATTTTTGTTTGTCTGTTTCTTTTTAAGCTTGCACTTATGAATAAAGACTTGCAGAATTTCTCTTTCTGTGCAGGCTAATTTCACTTTATGTAATTTTCTCTAAGTTCATCCATGTTGCTGTGAATGGCAGATTTTCTTCTTTTTTTTTATGGCAGAGTAGTATTCCATTGTGTACACATATATTATCCTTATCCAGTCATCCACTAATGGACTTTTATGTTGGTTCCAATGCTTAGCTATTATAAATAGAGCTGCAATAAGCATGGGAGTGCAGGTATCCCTTCGACATGATGATTTCCATTCCTTTGGTTATATAACCATGATAGAGTTTGGACGTGTTGCCCCAAAACTTATGTGGAAATCTGATCCCTAATGTGGCAGTTTTGGGAGCTGTTTGAGTCATGGGAGTCGATCCCCCATGAATGGATTAATGCTGTCCCTAGGGGATGGGGTAGTGAGTGAGTTCTTACTCTATTAGTTCCTGCAAGAGCTGGCTGTTTAAAAGGCCCTGGCACCTCCCCTCTCTCTCTTGCTTCCTCTCACCGTGTGATCTGCTTGTACCCACCAGCTGCCTGCTGCTTTCCACCTTGAGTAGAAGTAGTCTGAGGCCCACACCTGATGTACCTGTCCCAGAATCATGAGCCAAATAAACCTCTGCTCTTTATAAATTATCCAGTTTCAGGTATTCTGTTGTAGCAACACAAAAACAGACTAATATAATCCAGCAGTGGAATTGCTGGATCATCTGGCTCTTCTATCTGTAATTGTTTAAGAAACTTCCATACAGTTTTCCATAATCGCTATACTAATTTACATTCCCACCAACAGTGTGGGAAGGTTCCTTTTTCTCTGCATCCTCACCAGCATTTGCTATTCTCTGTCTTTGAGATAATGGCCAGTCTAACTGGTTTATGATGATATGTCAATGTAGTTTTGATTTGCATTTACATGATTATTAGTGATATTGAACATTTTTTCATGTGTCTGTTGGCCATTTGTATATCTTCCTTTGAGAAATGCCTATTTAGCCCCTTTTCTGTTTTAATTTAGTATTAAATTGTTTTTTACTATTAAGTTGTTTTGAATTCCTTGTATATTCTGGATATTAATCTCTTGTCAGATGCATAGTTTGCAAATGTTTTCTCCCATTCTGTAGCTTTTCACTCTATTCATTATTTCTTTTGCTGTGCAGAAGCTCTTTAGTTTGATATAATCCCATTTGTTTATTTAGTTTTATTATTGCCTATGCTTTTGGGGTCCTATTCATTAAAATCTTTTCCCTGTCTTACTTCCTTTTTTTAAAAAAAGATGACTGGTAAGGGGATCTTAACCCTTGACTTGGTGTTGTCAGGACCACGCTCTCCCAAGCAAACTAACCAGCCATCCCTATATAGGGATTGGAACTCATGGCCTTGGTGTTATCAGCACCACACTCTCCCAAATGAGCCATGGGCCAGCCCCCGCTCCATCCTACTTCTGAAAGAGTTTCACCTATGTTTTCTTTTAGTTTTATGCTTCCAGGTCTTGTATTTAAGTCTTTAATCTATTTTAAGTTGATTTTTGTATATAGCAAGAGGCACAGGTCCATTTTCATTCTTCTACATATGGACATCCAGTTTTCCCAGCACCATTTATTGAAGAGGCTGTCTTTCCCCAATGTATGTTCTTGATGCCTTTGTCAATAATCAGATGGCTGTAAGCATTTGGATTAATTTCTCAGTTCTCTGTTCTGTTCCATTGGTCTGAGTGTCTGTTTTCATGCCAGTACCATGCCGTATTGGTTACTATAGCTTTGTTTTATAATTTGAATTTAGATAGTGTTATGCTTCCAGGATGTTTTTTTTTGTTTGTTTTTTTGTTTTTTGGGGTTTTTTTTGGCTAAGGATCGCTTTGGCTATTAGGGGTCTTTTGTTGTTCCAGATAAATGTTAGGATAGTTTTTTCTATTTCTGTGAAGAATGTTCTTGGTATTTTGATGGGGATTGCATTGAATCTGTAGATCACTTTGGATAGTATGGACATTTTCACTATGTTTATTATTCCAATGCAAGAACATGGAATGTCTTTCTCCCTTTCTGTTTTCTCTTTAATTTCTTTCAGCAGTGACTTGCAGTTCTCATTGTAGAGGTCTTTCACCCTCTTGGTTAAATTGATTCCTAGATTTTGTTTTGTTTTATTTTGTGGTGACTATTTTAAATGGGGTTGCTTTCTTGATTTCTTTTTCTGCTAGTTTGTTCTTGGAGTATAAAAATTATACTGATTTCTGCATGTTGATTTTGTATCCTCAAATTTGCTAATTTTTTTTTATCAGCTCTAAGTTTTTTGGTATTGTCTTTAGGTTTTTCTATATATGGGATCATGCCATCTACAAATTTGGACAGTTTGACTTAGTCTTTTCCAATCTGTATGCCCTTTATTTCTTTCTCTTACCTGATTGCCCTGGCTAGTACTTCCAGTATTATGTTAAATAAGAGAGGTGACAGTGGGCCTCCTTGTCTTATTCCTGTTCTTAAGCTGAAAGCTTTTCCCTATTCAGGATGATATTGATGGTGGGAGGGCCATATATGACTTTTATTGTGTTGAGATAATTTCCTTCCATACCTAATTTGCTGAGAGACTGTCATGAAGGAATATTGAATTTTGTCAAATGCTTTTTATGTGTCTATTGAGATAATCATATGTTTTTTTGTCCTTGACATTGTTGATGTGATGTATTACACTTATTGATTTACATCTGTTGAACCATCCTTGCATCCCTGGAATGAATCCCGCTTCATTGTGGTGCATAATTTTTTGATATGTTGCTATATTCTGATTGTTAATATTTTGCTGAGAATTTCTATGCTCATCAGTTGACTGATTTTGGGATTGGATTGTTTTTATTTTTCTAATTCTTTGAAGTGTATATTAGTTAGTTTTGTGTTGCTATAACAGAAATACCTGAGACTGGGTAATTTATAAAGAGCAGAGGTTTATTTGGTTTATGATTCTGGGACAGCTGCATCTGGCATGGGCCTTAGGCTGCTTCTACTCATGGCAGAAAGTAGAAGGCAGCCAGTGGGTACAAGCAGATCACATGGTGAGAGGAAGCAAGAGAGAGGAGATACCAGGGCCTTTTAAAATACAGTTCTCAAAGGAACTAATAGAGTGAGATTTCACTCATTAATCCTCCCTCCCCTGGGGACAGCATTAATTCATTCATGTGGGATCCACCCCCATGACTCAATCAGTTTCCAACACTGCCACATTGTGGATCAAATTTCCACATGAGTTTTGGAGGGGACAACACATCCAAACTCCATCAAAGAGTAAAGTTAGGTTGTTAAATTGTGATCTTTGTATTCTTTTGATGTAGGCATTTATCACAGTAAAATTCCTTCTTAGGGTTGCTTTTGCAGTATCCCACAGGTTTTTGTATCATGTGTCTTATTTTCATTAGTTTCAAGAATTTTTTGATTTCCCATTTAATATCTTTTTGGACCTATAGGTGATTCAGGAAAATGTTGTTTCATGTCCGTGTGTTTGTGTAGTTTCCAGAATTTGTCTTGTTATTGATTTCTAGTTTTACTCCATTGTAAGCTGAAAAATCTCTTGAAAATATTTCCACTTTAAAAATTTTGTTAAAACTTGATTTTTTTTTTTACCTACCATGTGTTCTATCATGGAAAATCTTCCATGTGCCCATGAGAAGAATGTATATTATGAAGTTGTTGGATGAAATGTTCTGTAGATATCTGATAGGTCCAATTGGTCAAATGAGTAATTTAAATCCTGCATTTCTCTATTGATTTGTTGACAGGATTATCTCTCCAATGATCACATAGTTGTGTTTTGATCCAAGACTATTATTGTATCGGGGTCTATCAGTCTCTTTTGATATAATAATGTTTGCTTTATAGATCAGGTGCTCCAGAGTTTGGAGCATATATATTTATTATAGTTATGTCTTCTTGCTAGATAGATCCTTTTATCATTATATAGAGGACTTCTTTGTCTCTTCTTATAGTTTTTGATTTAATATAAATTTTATCTGATATAAGAATAGTTACTCCTACTCATTTTTGGTTTATGTTTGTGTGGTGAATCTTTTTCGATCCCTTTACTATTAGTCCGTGTGTCTTTACAGGTTAGTTCAGTCTCTTGAAAACAGCATATAATTGGGTCTAGCTTTTTAATCCAATCAAGTCTGTGTCTTTTGAGTGTGGAGTTTAATCCATTTACATTTAGGGTTGTTAGTGAAAGGTTTTGTCTTATTTGTGGCATTTTGTCAATTTTCTTTCAGATGTTTTAAGCATGTTTTGTCCTTTTCTTCCCCTTTAACTGTCTTTCATGTTTGTTGATTTATTGAGGTGGTAAAATTTAATTTCTTTCTCATTCTCATTTGCTGTTGTTACACCTTTGGGTTTTTTTTCTTTCATATGTATTCATGATAGCGATTGAACATATTATATTATATATATTCATGAATATATGAATATAATCACTACCATAAAATATACTTATATATATTGTTTTTCAGATTTCAGAAGCAGGACTCCCTTGAGGATTTCTTGTAGTGCTGGCTGTGTGGTGATGAACTCTTGCTGTTTTCTTTTGTCTGGGAAATACATTTTTCCTCCCTCATTTCTGAAGGATAGCCTTGCTAGGTGCGAGATTCTTGGCTAGCAGTTTTGTTTTGTTTTTGTTTTTGCTTTTATTTTTGTCTTTTTTGTATTTTGAATATATCATTCAGTTTTCTTCTGGCCAGTAGAGTTTCTGTTGAGAAGTCTGTTGTTAGTCTGATGAGGTCTCTCTTATAGGTGACTTGATGCTTTTCTCTTGCTTCTTCTAAATTCCTTTTAGGATTCTCTCTTTGTCTTTGGGTTTGCCACTTTGAGTATAATGTGTTTTCGAGAGGATCTTTTGTGTTGAATCTGTTTGGGATCTTTGAGCCTCCTGGATCTGAAGGTCTGTGTCTTTCTCTATACCTGGGAAGTTTTCTGTTATTATTTCACTGAATAGATTTTCAGTGTCTTTCCTTTCTCCTCTCTTTCTGGGATATCCATGACTTGGATGTTTGTGTACTTAAGGTTGTCTACTAGCTCTCTTAGATTTTCTTCAGAATTAAGTAAATTATGGCATACATGCATAATACAAAATTATTTATTAAAAGTAAGCATAGAAACAAAAATATTTAATAGCCTGATATCACATTGAAAATAACATTAAATGGATAATCTCATGTACATAGAGACAAATTTATATTTATTTTTTAAAAATTTAGACTGTAAATACATGTTACCGGCATATTAATATTGATATTACCTAGATGTTGGGATTTTAACATTTACACTTTCTTAAGATATTTCTTAATTTTCTATAATGAATGCAACATTCTTCCATAATCAAAAAGAAAATTGAATGGAATTCAATAATCTCCTTTATTTGAAAAAAATCCACATAAACATATACATATTTAAATATAGTTGCTTCATGTAAGTAAAATGTAAGAAAAACACTGATACTTTTTAGTATAACATTTGTTCCTGAAAAACACTCAAAAACAAAAGGTGATCAAAACCCCAGTTTATTGGGGAGTTATTGCATATAATTATATACATACACACATATGTAATTGTTATTTATGATCTTAAGTCTCATCTTTAGTTTGCTATCTTTTATATATCATAGTTTATATTAAATACACATACATTTTTAAAAGCCTTACCTACTGAGTATGTATTTTGTTTGTTTTTGAGATTTGGGACAGCCTTTCTTTTACTCTTCAATCCTCACAGTAATTATCAGTTTCACAATTATTATTCAATGAAATTATAACAAATTTAATATATTGACATATTGTTGTTATTCATTATTTACTAAAATTTATAAATATTCAAAAAAGAAAAACCTAAAATATAACTGTTAAATGAAATAGAATCATACGTGTAATGGTGGCACACAGTTTATGAATGTATCTTTTTTATTGTATGTTTTCTTAAGTAGGTCTAAAACAGAAAATAAATTATCTGTTACTTTTATTTTCTAAATACATAGTGCCACACACATTTTTAAATTTCAGTAGAGGATTTCAGATTATATGTGATTATTTTCCCAATTTACCTTTCAAATTTCTTCCTATTGTGTCTATAACTAAAGATATGAACTGTGTTTACAATTGACAATTCCATTTGAATCTCACATTTCTTTTATGGCTAAGTAAAGCCATAAAAGAAACATTTATATAATATGTTACATAATAATCAAAACAGCTTGATTGCTTATCCTTTTCAAATTCCATATGCATACACACTTCTTTTTACTGCTAAGGACAGCTTTGCATGTGTTTTGAGGCTGACTCACATCCAGTAATTTTCTGAAAATGCACATATTGTGAAATTCTTTCTCCCTTCTTTTTTGGTCTTTTGCTGTTTTTTGAGGAAACACATTCCTGGGGTATTACAATCTGCAGCCTTCCAACAGGATCCTCTCATTGCTTTAAAATCTAATTATGTGACACATCATGGGCCAAAATCTCCTCCTATGGTAATGTAACCCATTAAAAAACAGTTGGTTTAGTAGCTTACTTTCACTGTGTAATGATCAGCACTAGCATATCATTATCTTTTTCAAACTTGGAATCTCATTAAAGACATTGAAAGCATTCTTAACATTGAAAACTTAAGAATTTCTTTTAATATTTCTTTTTCATTTTCATTTTTTTACCAATAGTGTGAATGTTCCAATTTGGAAAGAAAACAAAGTTTTCAAGTATGGCTGCAAATGGAAGACAGTAAAATTTTCTGGAAATCTTTATTTGTTTCTCAGCATGGGCTGCTCATCAAAATCATTTGAGAAGTTTAAATGAAGCACTAATACCTGGCCCATGTACCTAATCAATTAAATCCATGTCCAAGTCGTACTATGCATGAGCAGACTCTTAAGCTTATGAGCAGGCTCTTCGGCTTATGAACTCTAGGAAATCTATCTCACAAAATGTGTAGTGAGAAATTATATATTGATTTACTCACATAGAGCATAAAATTATGAAAACTGCCCACACAATAACTGAATATCCCTGTATATGACTCTTGCATTCTTGCGTAATTCACAGATTGCACATGGGGACTGAAAAGAAACCAGCTCTGTTTTTACCCATTAACAAGGGTTAAGACTAATAGCAATATAGATATCTAACAAGAGAAAAAACATTTTATTTAGAATGAAACACAGGCTGATTCCATCAGACAATAAATAAACAAATAAATATTAGAAAATAAAACACATAGAAGTTTTTTCTTCCCTTTATTTGTGAAATGACTGCTTCTAAACATGAAATGTTAAATCCAGAAAATTCTTTATTCAAACACCTTGTTTCTTATCCACTTTTAAAGTCTTTTTAATTAGCCATTTTATTATTTTTTCCAAAGAAGTCTTGCAACTCTTTCAGTTAATCCTTTATATTCACATGGAAAAATTGTTAGTCATCAATCCCAATTTAAAGCTACAATTGCAAATATTAGTTAGAATCAGTTAAATTTGTTATAATTGGCAATTTTTTTTTCTTCTTTCTACTATATTTTCAGTTGGCATGTCAGGTATAAATTTAAATTTTCCTGCTTATAAGAACATATAAGGGTTAGAAATGTTAGTGTTGATGGAAATTGTCAGTCTGTGCTCATAAAGTGCTTCACTGACCTTTAATTTTGACAGAAATAAAGTTTGTGGTCATGTTTATGATGATTAAGAGGCTTATGTTGTTGGAAATGGAAGTTCTATATTCGTCTAGAAGATGTGGCTTCCTCACCTTGTTAAATCTAATCTTTTTTTAAATTTAGGACTGATTCAATTTATATTTCTATAATCAAAGATGATTGATCCTTATTTCTAACTACTCACAGTCTGTATCAAATGTGACTAGGGCTTAATTTTATGTTAAAATTTTTTGAACAAATATTCAGAATTTTCAAGACCCAAATAAACAATAAAATTGAGGATATTTAAATATAATTACTATTTTCAATAATTCATTCTGGAAAGGGCAAGAACTTTTAGGAGGTCTGTTTATGGAAGAGTTAACCTGAAACAGTCTCAAGTGGAGGAAATATCATCCATGGTGCTTCAGGAAATTTGCTTTCTCTTTTTGATCTTTCCCATCTTGATTATAACCCACACTGTGTTACCAGATAACATTTCTTTTCCAATCCACTCTTGATTGACACCTTGGCTGGTAAATGATCACTTCATTCTCTCATTTCTGGTTCTGATTCCTGATTCCATTTCCTGTATGTTACATTTGCTTCCAGGTCTCACGCTGCATCCACTTTTGAGCCTTGACATCATGCTGATTAGTTAACATTTCTCTTTCAAGACTCAGGAAAGTTTCTATTCTCCGATTTCATTATTTTGCATAAACATTAGAAAATTATAGCAATATTATTTATTAGCAAATAAAACTTATGCCTATGCTTGTGGCTAGGATGAAAAACCTATATATAAAATATCCATAGCATTTTCATTTTGTTAAGATAACAACATTTGTATTACAGTTACTACCAGTACTTGTGATACAGCTGTAAGTTCACCTAGTGTAGACCTATTTGATTAACAGATTAAAGTCTTCCCCTATTTTATCTTCCAGAAGCCTCAAAACAAAGCAACTTACTTATGGCACATGTATGTAAAATCATTTTTAGTTTACTCATCAAGATCTGGGGAAGGAGCAAACAAACAAGCAAATCAGCTCTACAGCAGCACTACAGATCTCTACATCCTAATATTTGAAAATTACTCTACTATGTGTCTGAAACACAACAACAAAAGCAAATTATTTTCTGGAATAAGTAAATGTGAAGAAAGAGTTAAGAATGGAAGCAGTCTCTTGAGCAGAGTAGGAAAAGAGGAATCAAAGAATAGTACACAGTGCATACGCTCAAAATCTGAATGCAGGACATTGAAGATTAGATTTAATAATCATAATGTCAAGAATCTTTAAATACCTATTTGTAGACTTCAAAGAAAAAATGAGAATACATTCAAAAGCCTTACTTCCCCTTGTAAAAAAGTCCTATTTATGAATGAAGGTACTATTATCATATTAGCATATAACTCACAGGAATTTGTATTTGTAACTCCTACTAATAGTATTTACACTAATAATTACTCGTACTTTATAAAGAAGGTGCTATCAGCATGTATGTTTTCACCTTTTAATTTGATTGTGCTAATCATATGAAATTAGAGAATAAATCTGTTAATGATAACAGGTGTGCTTGTTAGCATGCTTACTGGGTATTTTGATTAGTTCATATCCAAAGTATGCAAACATTGTTGATTACCTGTATATGGTACAGCTTTATAACAAAACTCCAAGATGAAGTCATGAAGTATTTCTGAATTACAATCTGCAAAGACATCCTTCAGGTTGAAGCAATGTCTCTAAGGGAAAGGTAAAAATAAAATCTGCTGGCAGTGGCATATAGAGTGTAAATTTGAAGACTCATTGCCTACCTATCAGACCTCTCAATGAGTTCAGTTAGCAGCCATAGATAAGCTTATGGAATCCTTGTTTTTTATCTTGTTTTCATAATAAAGGTATTCACAATGCTCTGTATGTTTAACTTCAAATTGAGTGATTAATTCGACAGTGTTTTCTGAGTCATATAATTAGGTAATACCATTAATCCTTGTTGACAGTCAAAATTCTATAATGATCAGCTTTTCACTGTTATATGAATAAATGCTAAAGGATAATAAATATTCTATTCTTGGATTTATTTCTATTTTACTTAAATAATACACTTCAGACATTAATGTTTCTAAGCAATTTTCACTCTTTAGAAATATTTGTTTTTATGGTTTATGTGGTTATAAAATAGTCTTTAGGGAGAAGTGACAGGCTCACTGTTATTATAAAGCTCTGCATTTATTGCTATATTAAGCAACAAAAGCTTTGCTTATTCTAAAACATCAATTCATCAAACTTGGAAGTACGTTATTGGTAAAAAGTTATTTTTCTTTCTTTTTTTACCTTTCTCAAAAGTAACATTGTAATCGAAAGAAAGATATAAGTATATACCCCAAATGCTAAAATATGCTACACTGAACTTGACCATAAAAGAGAAACTCCTAATTCTATAAATAACTACCCTTGACTATACTTTTACTTTGCCCTAGGTGATACACAAAGATTTAAATCTTTATGGAAGTCATATCAGATTGATTGTTATAATATCCAGTTTTAGATTTAATTTAATTATGTGAAAATTGAGGTCCAAAGACATTGCCCACTGAAATGACATTATTAAAAGACAAGAAAATGTGTTTTGAAATTCCTGTTTTGTCATCACTTGCTTTGTGACATATAAGACTTCTCTCCCACATAAACTCCATTCACATAAACCTTCTCTTATGTAAAATAGGGATAAATCCACCTACCTCATATAAGCAAGATTAGCAAACATACATGGCTAAACTGGATGGCATAACCAGTGATTGAAGCCATCACTACTACTATTATCTTCCCCATGAGAATTTCCATGTTAATTGATATATATGAAGCTCTAAAGATTCCAAAGCTATCATGATGAAATTTTGAGAATCTGCCAGCTGGTGTAAATGGATGCACTGACTAATAGCCTTGGCATATCCCTAAAATCATGACAGGTTGCCAGTAATTTCTTGTGCTTCCATAAGCATAACATTCTGTTTCTAACTCAAGTGTTAAATCCTTTGCCAAGAAGCCATGGTTGTCATACCTTCACATATAAGTTTGAACTGAAAATGTATGTTCTTATCTTTGAGATTTTTTGTCCCCTGATAAGATCCGTTAACAAAAAAATGAAATTGTGCTTACCAATATCATCACATATTTGAATTTTGCTCATGTAAAGACATCTGTTCTAAAAAGAGAATATTAATAAAAAAATTAAGTGAACAAGCCATTAAAAAAAAGTCTGCATCTGTTGATCATATGTAGCAAAGCTCCAAACTATTTGAAAGATGAACTGGGATTGAGATTTCCACCTGGGAGGCCTTTTCACTACCTGTCATTACTAAGAATTTCTCTCCTCTTCTTTACAGCTTCCCAGACTCACAGTACCATGTAATCTAGGGTCTGTCCCCAGAAATCCCAGGGCCTGCTGTTTAAGTTACATTCCTGCTGACGGGCCTGAGAGCGAGTTTGTAGTAAAATAATTCCCACATACATCACAATCTCTCACACTCAAAGAAATTTTATCCAGTTCTAACGGAATTTAGAACCTCACAAGGTGAGATATTTTCCAAAGAATAAAACATGAGATTTTGTGGTCTAAAAGTTGTTACCATTCTCTTAAATTATGGTTTTATTACTCTTGTAAGATTTAAATGAATAATAAAAGAGAAAGAAAATCTATTTTAGGAAAGATTTACACCTACACACTCACTTGTGTATTTTTGGTGGTTTTAGAGGGAGATGAGTGGTAGGAGACAGGAATTCAAAATCCAGTTATATGGTGAAGTTGAGAAAGGAAGCATGTTGCCCTTTCCAAGATGCACACTTCACCAGACTTGTCACCTGGTGTTTACCTCATATGACTCATCTCTTCTTCCCTTTGTTTACAGTTCTTCCTCTTACCATCCCCAACTTAGGCTTCTGGTGGCTTCATATCTGCCTTTTGCCTACTATTAATTTTCATGCCTGTAGAATTTATAATCCCAGATAATGGAACAGATCACTAATGGTTCACACAATGAGGGGTAGAGTGTTTGACTGTTTCCCTACAGCAACGGGGGAAGAGACATGAGATCAGCTTTTGACATCCTGGGAAGGATTGGTGAAGAGTTTCGCCAGAAAATCGCTATTTCTTATACTGCCTAATTTTGTAATCCTATTAATGATTATACGAGGGTACTTCAAAAAGTCTGTGGAAAAGTGGATTTAGAGGATAATATGAATCATTCCACGATCTTGTTGAAGTACGCTTGTATTTCAATCATTCATTCATTCATTACTGTAAGGATAATAGTGTATACAATGATGCCTTAGCAATGTGAGTCATCAAAGAGTTTATATTCCACTAAGCAGTTGACAGTGTGACATGAATAGCATATAATATGCCATCATAAACTAGAGATAATGTACTATTGTTGGGAAAATGCCAAAATAATATTTTCAAAAGCCTGTTTTGTCCTAGAAGTAATATTTTGTCTTTTAAACAATGTTTGCTTATTACACTAGTCTGGCCTCTAATCACTACTTGCATTTTTGGCTTCCATAAGTCAGCTTTCTTATCTACGCTAACCTAGTGAATGCTGAGAAAAGAAAAAAAAATGTAAAAACCCTAGAAGAGTCTGCCTCTAAAAACTTTGTGAGACCTGAGCTCAGGGTACAGATTTTCAAGCATTAGCTTGTCTGGGCCTGCCGGCATAATAAATACTTGGCTCTCCAGCTTTCCAAGTGTTGGTCACTTCTTGCTAAGTACATTTCCATAACACTATGTCCAGTGCAGAAAATTTACAATAAAATCACTTGGGCTGGCTTTTAAAATTAAACTCTATTGATAGCATTTTTTAAATAAAAAATGTGGTCTAATTTTCAACAACACACTAGAACATCAAGTTTATACTTCATATATTGGAAATTGCAAGGCCTGGAAAAAAATTCTGCCCAGTGATTATTCTTTTCAATACCATTCAGTAAATTAAGAACTTATGTCAATATATTCTCATTATCCTTTCTAATGTTCTAATTATCCAAACTTTTGTTTCTCAGTTAATAACAATAAAACCCTGCTATCTAGATATATTGAAATAGAAAAAATTGAGAGCAATAGAAATATTATGGTCTGCCATTTTCCCACTGAGAACAAAAGAGTAAAAACAAAGTGAACTGTTTGAGTTCTTATACCAGGAGGAATTTTTTTCTATTTTAAATAAATGAAAGTCCTGGTTGTTGAAAGTTACTTAAAGATGCAGATAGGATTAGGATAAACCAAAATTGTTACTTTTCATGTTAACATCTGCCTCTATTGCTATAGTTACATGTGTTTTTTACATACCGATCATTATGTATATTCATTAACATATATAATGTAGTTTAAAAACTCACTAAATTTTAATAAATATTAAAGCATCATGCAAATAAGGATGTTTCGTTTATCTGAAATTATTATTTCCATTTTAAAAGTCATGTTGGCTATACATAAATGCATATATGTGTGTTTACATGAATGTACATAAACATTCAAGCTCATGCACACACACATCCTGTTATAATTTCAAATGTTTTACAATAGGTTTTCTTATTTGTTTCTCTTAAATAGCTTACTGACATTTCTACGTATGTGAAAAAATAATACTCTAGACACTAAAAATAAAATGAAGTGAAAGGCTTCCTTAGGTTATAATTACATAACTGATCATCTTTGCTGTTCTGTGAAACAATCTTATTTAAATAAGGCATTTGATTAGTTATTTTAAGACACTGTAAACAGCTTATCTCCTCTTCTAATAAGAAATTTTTGTTGTTCTTCTTACTCATCTGAATCAGTAGGAATAACCTCTGTAATGTTTCTACTACAAAATGCAAACCCTTTCTTTTGCTCAGTTATTATGACAGCACTTTAAAAATATACTGTAAAATACCCTTTGGAGAAAAATATGGATGATTATTGGATATAAATATGGCATTAGATTAATTTTTGTTGATATCCTTTTAGTCAATATAAGTAAATTATATATATATATGTAGAATGTATATATGTATAGAAATTGTATATAGAATTCATATAGATATTTATATTCAAGGGTCTTCCAAAAGCTAATGGAAGGATTCATGTTATCTTTTAATTCAATTTTTCCATGAAGTTTTTGCAGTACCCTTGTGTATAGTTTATTGGGGGTAAACTTTTTACACTATAAAATTAAGAATTTTAAAGTGTGTGATTCAGGGGCATTTAGTGCATTCATGATGTGCAGCCATTGTCTATATCTAGTTACAAAACATTTTCATCATCCCAAAGGTAAACTCCTGACCCATTAAGCATTGACTACCCACTCTCTTCTTTTTTTTTTTTTTTTTTTTTTTTTTTTTATGATGTGCAGCCATTGTCTATATCTAGTTACAAAACATTTTCATCATCCCAAAGGTAAACTCCTGACCCATTAAGCATTGACTACCCACTCTCTTCTTTTTTTTTTTTTTTTTTTTGTCTTTTTTCCGTGTCCGGCAACGGATTGCAACCCTCAGTGTTGCCCCCATACCGGACCGGGGACCCGCAACGGGATCGCAAGCCTCGGTGTTGCTCCCGCACCTCGCTCAGCCAGTGAGCGGGAGCCAGTCTGTATGTGGGATCCGAACCCTCGGACGGGAGCGCCGCCGCGCTTCCCAAGCGGCGCACTATCCAGTGCGTCACCAGGCCGACCCCTACCCACTCTCTTCTCCACTCCCCTCTCCAGTTCTGACAAACATTAATCTGTCTTCTATGGATTAACCTATTCTGTGTATTTCATATACTTGGAATTTTAAAATGAGTAACCCTTTGTATCTGGCTTCTTTCACTTAGCATATCATGAGTGTTCATTGATGTTGTAGAATTGATTAGTACGTCATTGCTTTTTATGGCTCAATAATATCCCATCATATAAATATATTGCATTTTGTTTGCTTATTTTTCTGTGATGGACAGTTCAGTTGTTTCTACATTTTGTTGATTGTGCATAGTGATGCTATGAGTATTCATGTACAGGATTCTGTTTGAACACTTGTTTTTGATTATTTTGGCTCCATACCTAAAAGTAAAATTGCTAGGTCATATGATGATTCTATATTTAACTTTTTGAGGAACCAAAAAGTTTTCCACAGTGGATGCACCATTTTACCTTCCCTCTGGCAATGCATTAGAGTTACAATGTTTCCACATCCTCACCAACATTTGTTATTTTTCTGTTGCTCTGATTATAACCATCATAGTAGGTGTGAAGTTGTACTTCATTGTTGTTTTGATTTGCATTTCTCTAATGACTGATAATGTTAATCATCTTTTTATTTGCTTGTTAGGTATTTGCATTTTCTTTGGGGAAATGTCTATTAAAATCATTTGCCCATTTTTAATTGGGTTATTTGTCTTTCTGCTCCATAATTGTAAAAGTTTTTTTATATACTCTGGAGACTAGACCCTTACCAAATATATGTCTTAAAAGTATTTTATCACATTCTGTAACTTGTCTTTTCATTTCTCTTTTTGATAGTGTCCTTTGATCCACAAAAGTTTTTAATTTTAAAGTCAAACCTACCTATATTTTGCTTGTTTTATTGCTTGTGCTTTTGGCTATATCTAATAATCCATTCCAAACCTATAGCAGGTAGATTTATCCTACATTTTTTCTAAGAGTTTTATAGTTACAGCTCCTATATTTAAGTTTTCAATCTCTTCTAAGTTAATCTTTTCAAATAATTTCTGTGGATTGATTGAATTTTGTCTCCAAGAGGACATATATTAGAAGCTTAAATCCCACAGTTAACTGCTGATGGTGGGAAATCCTATTATGGAAAGTGACAGATGGGGCCTTTAAGAGGTGATTAGATTACAGGACCATGCCATAGTAAATGGATTAATCATGGTGGTCAGGGGTGTGGTTCTGAGGGCTTTAAAAGAAGAGCACATGAGAGGTTACTCTGTCTTTGCTTCCACCATCTTGCAATGTGAGACCCCTGGGTCACTGATGCCACTGCCAGATGTGTTCCATGGATTTTAGACTCCCCAGCTTCAGAAACTATAAGCAATAAATTTTTAATAGAATGATGGAGATAGAGGAGTTCAACATTATTCTTTTTTATACCCAGTTGTTCCATCAATATATTTTTTAAAAGACTATTCTTTTTTTGTGACCAATAAGGGGATCGTAACCCTTGGCTTGGTGTTGCCCGCACCGTGCTCAACCAGTGAGGGCACCAGCCATCCCTTATAGGATCTGAACCCGCCGCCTCGGTGCTCCCAGCGCCACTGTGCTCCCAGTGCTGCACTCTCCCAAGTGAGCCATGGGGTCGGCCCTAAAAGACTATTCTTTATCCATTGAATTGTCTTAGAATTTTTGCTGAGAATCAATTGATCATAAAGGCATGGGTTTATTTCTGGACTCATATTTCTATTCAGTTGATGAGTGTTCACCCTTTTGCTTATTTCACAATGTTTTTATTACTGTAACTTTGTATGTTTTGAAACTCAGAAATGTGAATTGCCTTAGTTTTTTAAAAAAAAAATTATTTTGCCTATTGGGCATCCTTTCAGTTCCATATGAATTTTATGATCAGCTTTTCCATTTCTGCCAAAATTAAAATAGATATGTTTAAATTTTGATAATGATTAGTTGAATCTGCAGGTCAATTTCCAATTCATACATATGAACCATTTATTTAAGTCTTTAATTTCTTTCCACAGTGTTTTGCAATTTACTGTATAGAAGTCTTGCACCTCCATGGATAAAATTTTCTTTAGTATTATATTCATATTAATTCTATGGTAAATGGAATTATTTTAATTTTATCTTCAGATTGTTTAATTCTAGTGTCTAGAAATACAACTAATTCTTGATTTTCTATACATGAAATTATGTCATTCATAGTGAGGTAATTTTACTTCTTTCCCTCCAATTTTAATATATATTTTTTCTTTTTTCTATTTGCTCTTGCTGGAACTTTCGTTATAATGTTGGATGGAAGTGATAAAAACAGGCATCCTTGTTTTGTACCTGAAATTAAGTGGGGCATTTTCAATCATTTATGATGTAAATTGAGTATGATAGTTGCAGGTTTTTCAAAAATTCCCCTTTTCCTGTTTAAGAAGTTTAATTCTATATCTATTTTGTTGAATGTTTCTATCATTAAAGAGTGTTGGATTTTGTCAAATGCTTTCATTGCATCAATTAAGATGATCATGTGTAAAGGGCAAGTAATGTGAGCAAGAAAGTGGAAGGAAGCCCTGGACATTTCTTCTTCCCATAGACACATTGATTCAACAAGAACACAAAGAAAATTCCTTTTGTGAAAAAATGCAGAACTAGTTGAGAGTGTACTGCATCCAGGGTAGTGCAAAATTAGCCACAATGAAGCTGATAGGAGTATTCAAGGCACCCTCATACCATAAGCACTACTTCCAGCACAAAATTCCACAATCAGAAGGAAGTTACCAGCTTCTCCCTAGGGAGGAGAAAAAAGAACTAGACCATACATCTAAAATTCTGGTTATTCTGGGGTTTGTCCAAAGCATCAGTTCCTGTTTCACCTATCTGAGGGTAATTGACAGGACCTTATACTCCAGTCATGCAAGGGCCACTGAAAGCAAAGACTGTAGTTAGAACTAGCAAGCTGGCACATTCTACAGGCTCACATCCAGCTCAGCTCAAAGTGAGCAAGTAGGAATAAAACAGCTCCCAGCTTCTTTCCAGGGACACAAAGAAAGACTTAATATGTTCAACATTCTGAGTTTTGTGGAAACTGCTTATGGCACTTACTTTTATCCTGCTTGTCTCAAGGCACTGACGAGATTTGACACACTCTAGTAATCTGGGGGCCAATGAAATAAAAGATTTCCATTTGAACAAGCAAGCTTGCATATGCAACAGTCCCATTCCCTGGCTCAATCCAAAGCAAATGGGTGAAAAAACCAACCAACCAACCAACCAACCAACCAACCAAACAAACAAACAAACAAACAATAACCAAGCCAGCTGCTACCTCTTTAGGAGATGGAAGAAAAGGACTGGACTATAGGTACAATGCTCAAATTTTTCTGTCTGGTGACTAAGGCTTCTGTTAGGTTTGTCTCAGTGAGCTAAAGGACCTGGCATACTCTACATGCCTAGGTGTCAGTGAGATAAAGAGGGGGGTTGAACTAGAAAGAAATTTTGAGATGTTCCCAGAATCTTTGGCTGGGCTGATTGGTAAAGAACTTCCCTTGTATGAGAACATACTGTAAGACTGGGAGAACTGGTCATTTTGTATAATGCATGCACACCAACATAAAGAATAAAGGAAAATGAAGAAATGAAAAACTGTGTGCCAAAAAAGAAACAAGACAAAGCTCCAGAAACTGACCTGTGTAAAACAAAGACATATAATTACCTGACAGTAAATTTAAAATAACTATCCTAAAGAAGCTTATTAAGATCAGGATAATAATAAAAGAACAAAGTGCGGGCCGGCCCGGTGGCGCAGTGCTACAGTGCGCCGCTTGGGAGTGCGGTGGCGCTCCCACCGAGGGTTCGGATCCCACATACAGACCGGTTCCCGCTCACTGGCTGAGCGAGGTGTGGGAGCAACACCGAGGGTTGCGATCCCGTTGCCGGTTCCAGTCTGGTATGGGCGCGACACTGAGGGTTGCGATCCGTTGCCGGACACGAAAAAAGACAAAAAAGGAAAAAGAAAAAAAAAAAATAACAAAGTGAAAGTTGCAACAAAGATGTGGAAATTATTTGAAATGTCCAAACAGAAACCAAGGAGCTGAAGAAAATAACTGAACAGAAGAATCCACTAGAAGAATTCGACCATAAACTAGATCTGAAAGGAGAAAGAATTGGTGAACTCAGACATGTAACTGAAAAATATCCAGAAAGAGAAGCAAAATAATAATAATAATAATACAATTATTAATAATAATAAAAGAGTAAAGAAAGCTTAAGGGACTTATGGGACATCATCAAGCAAAACATCATACACATTATGAAATTTTCAGAAGGAGGAGAAAGAAGGGCAGATAGCTTCCATTGCTACAACGATCGAAATTAGAAAATAATTAGAGATAAACAAAAACAAAAACATAACATAAAAATCTTATAGAATACAACAAAAGTAGTACTAAGAAGTTTATACCAATAATGGCCTATGTAAAAAAAAAAAAAAAAAAACTGAAACAAACTAGCTTTAATTAATCTAATTCCAATACTTTAATTTTATCATATCCTTTCTTCTGATAGCCTTTATGTTAGCTTGCACTTCATTTTTGTTCCATTGTTAAATGTGTACATGTTAATGATTGTTATATATTCTTAATGGATTAATCATTTTATTAATACTTAGTATGTTTCTTTGTCTCTTGTGACAATTTTTAACTTTAAGTAGAGATAAGTGAAATACAGAAGAGAAAAACTAGAAGTTGATTTGTTGAAAAGATAAACAAAATTGACCAACTGGCTAGAAGAAAAAAAAAGAGAGAAAACTCAAATTACTAAAATCATCTGAAATCAGACTGCTTGGTTTAGAAGTTAGTCTGACATATCTTATTTTTTAGGGACTTATGAGAGCTCCTTTTCCTTCTTTTCTATTCTTAAGTCATGCTTTTATTGTCCTTGCCACAAATGCTCATTGATATTGATATGTATCATTTAAATCTGCAATTCCCTTCATGTATTTTTTTTTTTTTTACAGCAGGACATTTATCTATCTCCAGTTTTCCAGCAATTTGTCTGCTCCCTATAATTCTTCAAATATCCTGAAGAACAGTTCAATAATCTTAACTTCAGTTTTCTCAGTGGTCTGGGAAATAACTCATTTGGGAAAGGAGACAAACTGATTTAGAGCAGTTACCTGATCTCTTACTATCTCCTACTTATCTTGAGCTTCAATTCCCTATTTCAAAAGTTAGGTCTGTGCCTTCAGTCTGATATTCATTCTCCTCGACAGAAAAGACAGAAACAAAATAGGAGCTGAATAATTCTGCTTTCTACCATCTACTGACACTACAGCATGAAATCTGAATAGCAGACCTGATCTTTTCATTATCTTTTTCTTTTTTTGTTTGTGTGTTCTAAATACTGCTTTTAAAAAGGTTTTTTTTATGATGTCACTAATTTATTTAATAAAATTTATTAAGTACTAGTCACTGGATATTACAGGGCAGAAATTCATCATGCCTGACTGCAACATCACAGAGCATATCTGGGGTAAACACAGTGTAAGTTTAAAAGTTTGATTTAAAAGGAATCAATTCAATTTAAAAACATGCGTAGGAGAGAGTGACTGACTCTTCTGGGGGAATCAGGAAGGCTTTAAAGGGGAGGTGACTTTTGAATTTCATCTGGAAAAGAGTTTTCCCATGTTTTTCTTACTTTATATGTGTTTTGACCTTCCAGACATTACTAAATTTTTTTGCTCCAATTTTTATATTCACCCTTGGCTATGACTTGTAATAATAATCCCTCTTTGTACCATGGCCTTTTCGACCTCATTGGGATTTTCACCGTCTCCATATATTTTCAGAGACTCTTGACTTTATTTTTTTTCCTTTTCTGTTTAGATCCAGGGTTCATAAGGTCACTGATTCACTCTTAATAATAGCCTCAATGCTCTTGTCCTTTTGTTAATTTGTTGCAACCTATGAGCAAAAACCACACTATGGAGGAATCTAAAATGTGTATCTCTCAGTATGCTGTGAAGAAAATCTCACTTATTGAGCAGACTGATAACAATAAATTCATACATATTACCTGTATCAGTTTGTTAGGGCTGCCTTAACAAAGCATCGCAAACTCAGTGGCTTTATTTATTTTTTTTAATTTCCACTGATTATACATATTCATCATGCAAGATCTGACTGTCAGCACCTGTGCCCAAGTTATGGTGAGCAAATCAATGCTATCAGTATGCCTGCCATCTTGAATTGCAGCTATTCCCTGTGTCCCCCACCCAACCTCTCCCAAATGCCTCTCTTTCTCCTCTCCCCCCACCCTTCCATCCTGCCCCACAAACTGACTGGCTTTAGCAAAAGAAATTTATTTCGTAAGTTCTGGAGTATAGAAGCACAGAATCAATGTGTCAACAGGGTTGGTTACTTCTGAGACTAAAGAGGTAAAGATCTGTTCCAGGTCTCTCTCCTTGGCTTGTGGATGACTGTCTTCTCCCAGTATCTCTTTATTTCATCTTTAGGTATATCTGTCTTCTTGCCCAAATTTTCTATTTTTTTTTTTTTATAAGAAGACCAGCTATATTAGACTAGGGCCAGATTGAAATTGACCTCATTTTTTATTTTTTTTTAATTTTTTTTTTCCTTTTTGTCTTTTTTCGTGACCGGCAACGGATCGCAACCCTCAGTGTCGCGCAAGTTTGATTT